>NC_072391.2:58027803-58330833 GCF_028885625.2 Pongo pygmaeus
ATTCAGTATGATATTGGCTGTGGGTTTGTCACAGATAGCTCTTATTATTTTGAGATACGTCCCATCAATACCTAATTTATTGAGAGTTTTTAGCATGAAGTGTTGTTGAATTTTGTCAAAGGCCTTTTCTGCATCTGTTGAGATAATCATGTGGTTTTTGTCATTGGTTGTTCATGTGCTGGATCACGTTTATTGATTTGGGTATGTTGAACCAGCCTTGCATCCCAGGGATGAAGCCAACTTGGTCATGGTGGATAAGCTTTTTGATGTGTTGCTGGATTCGGTTTGCCGGTATTTTATTGAGGATTTTTGCATCAATGTTCATCAGGGATATTGGTCTAAAATTCTCTTTTTTTGTTGTGTCTCTGCCAGGCTTTGGTATCAGGTTGATGCTGGCCTCATAAAATGAGTTAGGGAGGAGGATTCCCTCTTTTTCTATTGATTGGAATAGTTTCAGAAGGAGTGGTACCAGCTCCTCCTTGTACCTCTGGTAGAATTTGGCTGTGAATCCATCTAGTCCTGGACTTTTTTTGGTTGGTAAGCTATTAATTATTGCCTCAATTTCAGAGCCTGTTATTAGTCTATTCAGAGATTCAACTTCTTCCTGGTTTAGTCTTGGGAGGGTGTATGTGTCGAGGAATTTATCCATTTCTTCTAGATTTTCTAGTTTATTTGCATAGAGGTGTTTATAGTATTCTCTGATGGTAGTTTGTATTTCTGTGGGATCAGTGGTGATATCCCCTTTATCATTTGTTATTGCATCTGTTTGATTCTTCTGTCTTTTCTTCTTTATTAGTCTTGCTAGCGATCTATCAATTTTGCTGACCTTTTCAGAAAACCAGCTCCTGGATTCATTGATTTTTTAAGGGTTTTTTGTGTCTCTATTTCCTTCAGTTCTGCTGATTTTAGTTATTTCTTGCCTTCTGCTAGCTTTTGAATGTGTTTGCTCTTGCTTCTCTAGTTCTTTTAATTGTGATGTTAGGGTGTCAATTTTAGATCTTTCCTGCTTTCTCTTGTGGGCATTTAGTGCTATAAATTTCCCTCTACACACTGCTTTGAATGTGTCCCAGAGATTCTGGTATGTTGTGTCTTTGTTCTCGTTGGTTTCAAAGAACATCTTTATTTCTGCCTTCATTTCGTTATGTACCCAGTAGTCATTCAGGAGCAGGTTGTTCAGTTTTCATGTAGTTGAGCGGTTTTGAGTGAATTTCTTAATCCTGAGTTCTAGTTTGATTGCACTGTGGTCTGAGAGACAGTTGGTTATAATTTCTGTTCTTTTACATTTGCTGAGGAGTGCTTTACTTCCAACTATGTGGTCAATTTTGGAATAGGTGTGGTGTGGTGCTGAGAAGAATGTATATGCTGGTGATTTGGGGTGGAGAGTTCTGTAGATGTCTATTAGGTCCACTTGGTGCAGAGCTGAGTTCAATTCCTGGGTATCCTTGTTAACTTTCTGTCTCATTGATCTGTCTAATGTTGACAGTGGGGTGTTAAAGTCTCCCATTATTATTGTGTGGGAGACTAAGTCTCTTTGTAGGTCTCTAAGGACTTCCTTTATGAATCTGGATGCTCCTGTATTGGGTGCATATATATTTAGGATAGTTAGCTCTTCTTGTTGAATTGATCCCTTTACCATTATGTAATGGCCTTCTTTGTCTCTTTTGATCTTTGTTGGTTTAAAGGCTGTTTTATCAGAGACTAGGATTGCAACCTCTGCCTTTTTTTGTTTTCCATTTGCTTGGTAGATCTTCCTCTATCCCTTTATTTTGAGCCTATGTGTGTCTCTGCACATGAGATGGGTTTCCTGAACACAGCACACTGATGGGTCTTGACTCTTTATCCAACTTCCCAGTCTGTGTCTTTTAATTGGAGCATTTAGCCCATTTATATTTAAGATTAATATTGTTATGTGTGAATTTGATCCTGTCATTATGATGCTAGCTGGTTATTTTGCTTGTTAGTTTATGCAGTTTCTTCAAAATTAATTCATGATGGATTAAAGACTTAAATGTTAGACCTAAAACCATAAAAACCCTAGAAGAAAACTGAGGCAATACCATTCAGGACATAGGCATGGGCAAGGACTTCATGCCTAAAACACCAAAAGCAATGGCAACACAAGCCAAAATTGACAAATGGGATCTAATTAAACTAAAGAGCGTCTGCACAGCAAAGGAAACTACCATCAGAATGAACAGGCAACCTATAGAATGGTAGAAAATTTTTGCAATCAACTCATCTGAAAAAGGGCTAATATCCAGAATCCACAAAGAACTCAAGCAAATTTGCAAGAAAAAAACAAACAACCCCATCAACAACTGGGCAAAGGATATGAACAGACACTTCTCAAAAGAAGACATTTATGCAGCCAAAAGACATGAAAAAATGCTCTTCATCACTGGCCATCAGAGAAATGCAAATCAAAACCACAATGAGATACCATCTCACACCAGGTAGAATGGCGATCATTAAAAAGTCAGGAAACAACAGGTGCTGGAGAGGATGTGGAGAGATAGGAACACTTTTACAGTGTTGGTGGGACTGGAAACTTGTTCAACTGTTATGGAAGTCAGTGTGGTGATTCCTCAGGGATCTAGAACTAGAAATAGCATTTGACCCAGCCATCCCATAACTGGGTATATACCCAAAGGATTATAAATCATGCTGCTATAAAGACACATGCACACATATGTTTATTGCGGCACTATTCACAATAACAAAGACTTGGAACCAACACAAATGTCCAACAGCGATAGACTGGATTAAGAAAATGTGGCACATATACACCATGGAATACTATGCAGCCATAAAAAATGATGAGTTCATGTCCTTTGTAGGGACATGGATGAAGCTGGAAACCATCATTCTCAGCAAACTATTGCAAGGACAAAAAAACCAAACACCACATGTTCTCACTGATAGGTGGGAATTGAACAATGAGAACACATGGACACAGGAAGGGGAACATCACACACTGGGGCCTGTTGTGGGGTGGGGGTAGGGGGGAGGGATAGCATTAGGAGATATACCTAATGTTAAATGAGGAGTTAATGGGTGCAGCACACCAACGTGGCACACGTATACATACGTAACTAACCTGCACATTGTACACATGTACCCTAAACCTTAAAGTATAATAAAAAAAGAAAAGAAAAGAAAAGAAAAGAAGTGCAAATAATTGTCTGCTTGTACTTTTAACATATTTCTTTCCAAACCATCTTTAAAATTATGGACTACCATCCACAAATATGTTTTGTAATATTTGTAATACATACCTACTCACTAGGAGCATTTTCAAGTTTGATACTGGGAAGCTTGATTTCAATGTCTTTTACTTTCCTGCAGACTCATATGGTATTGTTTCTCATCTCAGTGAATAGTGTCAAAAATAGAGTAAAAAGAGACTCAGGTTATTTTATTAGTACATGAAAGATACATCTAGGCTCAGGGATTTGGTAGACATTCAGAAATAATTACTAGGTCACTTGAGTCAAGAAGCAAACTTTTCTAAGTGAAATGTAGTGCTCTATTTAAAAAAAATCTACATTCTCTTTCTGACAAGTGAAGTGAGTTGTTGAATGTAGAGAAAGAAAAGGTATGCTGCTTTAATTATCTTGCATTAAATACCCAATGGAAAAACTATCGCATGTAGATTTTAAAATTAACCTATTTTAAAACCAAGATGCAGTATGATGGCAGGGGGTGAGATTTAGGCTAAGAAAAAACCTGAATTTTAATTTTAGCTCTAGTCAACACATTTAATTAAGCCATTTTATTGAAAAACTGGAGATAAAATGCTTACCAAATGATAATACAATAAATAAGTGAAGAAACATTTAAAAGACCTTTCCACTTTTTGTGGGCCCTTGGTTACTGTATTTTTGAACAACTGGTCTAAGAATGTCTTCAGATCCATGCTGCTTTGTAAATTCTCTATTCTTTTCTTCCCTGGTGTTACTGTAACCTTTTAAGCTTTTGGGAGCATTTCAATGTCCTTCTAAAGTATGAGCCTCGCTATGGATTCCTTTCCACTCTGCCCACTTCTCTGTTCCTGCACTGAATTAGTCCTTCTAAATTTATGACAATATAATCAAGTGTTCCTCATACTTATCACCCTTCACTGTTGCCTAATCCTGACTTTCTGCCATGCTATGGTAGACCCTTGTCATTCTAGCTCCTAACCCTCTCATCATAGCCTTTACTACAATCACTAACCATTTTTATAAACATCTTATGCTCTTTTACAACTCACCACCCTTGTTCATGCCAGCTCCATTGTTTTTCTCCAACTGATAAACTCATGATCAGTTTTACAAGCTAGGTTTACTTGTAACAGTCTCATTGATTAATTCTTAGAGATTCACACTCACACATAACTCATGATGTCTAACACACTTATATATATATTTTATTATAGTACTTAACATATTTAGAGTCCTTGCCCCTATTGTAATAAAACCCCTTGATATCAGGAAGTGCAGCTATTCATGTTTCTACTCCAGGATTTACAATATAATACACAATTGCTAGATATCTGCTGTGCAAATGATCAACTGAAAGCCACATAAGACATAATGTAAGCCGGGCACGGTGGCTCACACCTGTAATTCCAGCACTTTGGGAGGCTGAGGTGGGTGGATCACCTGAGGTCAGGAGTTCGAGACCAGCCTGGCCAACATGGCGAAACTCTGTCTCTACTAAAAGTACAAAAATTAGCCGGGTGTGGTGGCAGGCACCTGTAATCCCAGCTACTCAGGAGGCTGAGGCAGGAGAATTGCTTGAACCCGGGAGGAAAAGGTTGCAGTGAGCTGAGATCGCACCACTGCACTCTAGCCTGGGCGAGAAGAGCGAGACTCCATCTCAAAAAAAACAAAAAAGGAAGAAATATATATATGTATATTATATATATATAATATATGCGTATATATTATATAATATATACGTATATGTAATATATATATACTTGACTATGATACTACTATTTTAGGGAAAATATATATTTTAAAAGATGTCTGTAAACAAAGAGTAAAAATCTGAGCAATTGTTCTGTTCTTCATATTATTTTCCAAAAGGCTGATCTTACAGTATTTGATGCTTTTATTCTCTTCTCTATACCAAAGTTCTTAATTGTTCCAAAATGTCAGCTTTTTTGTAGCCCAAAATTGTTTGCTAATATGTTAACCAATGAACAAGTAGTTAAACATAGTACAGATTTATATCTTGATTTCATATTGATTTAAGTCAAAATCTTTCCCATTTGGTAGTACTTCCAGTCAGAGCTGGCCTGAGGCAAAATTGTGAAGTAGGTTAAGCTGCTTTTAGCTTCATCTAGATTCTTTAAGGGTCTATGTAGGAGGATAGTATTTTTCAAACTGGAGATAATTATTTTTTCTGAAAAGAATGCTCCTTTACATTCAAGATGAAATGTAAAGGAAATGACCACTGATGTCAGATGTATCCTACGAATTCTATTTTTTTTAATGCTTACAAGGGTTCTTTACTGAGTAATGTTTGAATATAAAAATGTTAGAGAAGTCAAATTTATGATGCAGATTTTACATTCTTTAATAATTGCTTCTGTAATGAGATGGTACTAGTGCAGGGAATTCAAAGTCAATAGAAAATGGTCACTGCCCAATAAGAGATGACAACCTAGTGTATCTGATAAGGGCAGAAGCTTGTAAATGGCCTTAAAATGCCACTACAAATCCCAGCACTTTGGGAGGCCGAAGCAGGCGGATCACCTGAGGTCAGGAGTTTGAGACCAGCCTGGCCAAAATGGCGAAACCTCGTCTCTACTAAAAGTACAAAAATTAGCCGGGCTTGGTGGCAGATGCCTGTTATCCCAGCTACTCAAGAGGCTGAAGCAGGAGAATCGCTTGAACCTGGGAGGCAGAGGTTGCAGTGAGCCGAGATCACGCCACTGCACTCCAGCCTGGGTGACAAGAGCGAGACTCCGTCTCAAAAAAAACAAAAAACAAAAAACAAAAAAACAAAAAAAAACCCCAAAAAACAAAACAAAACAAAAAAACAAAAACAAACAAACAAACAAAAACCAATGGAACTACAAAGATAGAAACAGAATACTATGGGAATGTAGAACACTAATTGCCTATCTATACCAAATGAGGAAGCTGGAGATAAGTTTTGAAAGAATCCTTGAAATTTCTAGGAAGGTCAGGGCAAGGGGGATATGATTTTCTGTGGGGAGAAGTAATGACAATAAATCCTGAATGTTCTTGGCATGTACAAAGCATAGTTCATCTGTCCATGTGACATGAAGTATTCATGGAAGGTGAAGCTAGAAGTGAAAATTCAGGGCCAGATTACAAGTGATGAATGCCTTATATCAATCATTGTTGGTATTCACTTTACAGGCAACAGGGAATTATTTGAAAGAAGTCCTAAGCGAGAAGTGACATCAAAAGCTGAGATTACTGGAGTCAGCCTATGACAGCTAGAGAGCTATGAGGCTCTTCACTAAAGCATGGGGAGGGGATATGTG
This sequence comes from Pongo pygmaeus, assembly GCF_028885625.2. NCBI lineage: Eukaryota > Metazoa > Chordata > Mammalia > Primates > Hominidae > Pongo > Pongo pygmaeus. Next base: position 58,034,309 of record NC_072391.2, read on the forward strand.
GGGATGTGAGGCTTTTAGGAGTTAACTCTGAGATAGAATTCTGTGGCCTTGATAGGGGTGTGTGTGTGTGTGTATTTGTGTGTGTGAGTGTATGTGTGTGTGTCTTTGTGTCTAGAGGAGAGAATAACTCAAAGAGAGGATGAAAATTTACTTTAGATTCCCCCAGAGGGCAACTTAAATACAAAAATTCAAGCACAGGTTGTTTATTTGGGAGGTAATTCCAGAAAACACTGAAAGGGCAGTGTGAAGATGCCTAAAGGAAGTAAAGGCAGCCAACAGAGGGTTCATTATCATCCTAGTCAACACTGTGTGACAAGAACTTGATCCTGTAGGAAAACTTTAAGGAAAAGTATTAAATATACAACTAAAGTTACCTTAACTTTAGGGTGAGGAAGATGAAATATTTATACACCAATGGACTTCTGTTCATTGTTCACCACTAAGTGATGCTAACACAGCTTCATGTTTGTACTTTGGCCTGCTATGGTGTGGACAGTCTTCCAGAAAAAAGAGGTGGGTATTAACAGTTGGAAAGTGGCTGAGGACACTTTCATGGTGAGGTCCCAGGTATATAGTCAGGACAGCAACAGGATCTATGAAACTTAGGATGGTAATAGTGTTTGCCGATTTAGACGTGAATCTTTTTTTTGTTTCTTTTTGTTTGTTTAACCTTACTCCTAGTCCAGCAGTGTCATCAACATATATTATAATTGCATGCTAAATCTTTGTTCTCTTATACCTGTTGCTTTTTTAATAAAAAAATTTTTAATAAAAAAGTTGAATTTTCTCATTCAATATAAATCACAATATTGCTCCAATTATTTAGTCATTTGAACTAGTCTTTGTTAACTGTATTCCTATAGCTCTGACTCTATGAAGATTTCATTTTTAGGGCCATTCCAATTAGTAGTGGCTTCCTTGAACACCATGATAAGATGGATTCTGATGCTGCATTTGCACTTGGAGAAAGGAGAGCCATAGGCAGGGATGACATAGGGTGAGACACAGCCAGGTATTTGTTATGTTTCATTAGCAATTTATGTTCCCTCCTATTATTTTAAAAAATGATAAAATGTTTGCTTATCTGCCCAGGCTTGAGATGAAAGACAAGACCTTATTATTCTTTATGTACCCAAAGGTTAGGACATAGTAAGCAACTCATAAATGCCTGGTCAGTCTCTTCTACTGACACATTCTGAAAAAAAAAAAAAAAAAAAACTATCTTATATACTCTCCATAAAAATATCCTATATACTGTCTTCTACTAATACATTCTGAAAAAAAAACTATCTCATATACTCTCCATAACAGTTGCAAATTGCTGCAGATTTTTCTAGATATGTCAACACGCCAGGGTTATCTCACCTTACATTACATTTTTTAAAATGTTGTCTTAATTTATGTGAATAAAACAGCTTTCCCACCCAGCCCCTAAAAACATGTAATAGACAAACAGTACCTCAGCAGAACTGATAGGGTTATAATTAACTTTTTGCACGTGGATGCTAAAAGATTTTTCTAAATAAAGGCTAAAGTTAAGTGACGAATAGAAACAACAGGATATAGGAAATGAATAAGAAAACAATGGACCAAAAGCCATGGAAGAATGAAAGGTTGGAGATTCGGAAAGAAGGACAGTTTAGAAACATCAGCATGCTCTGGTGCCTCCTGTCACTTCATGTTATGTGTGGTCCTGGAGTACACATGGAGCCCCATCAGAGTCGTGATGATAATTCCCGTCCAAGGTTGTCATGCCACTTTGTCTTTGCTTTTAGCGTTGATTTTGCTCGACAAGAAAATGTTCCCAATATAGAAGAGCAACATGGAGTTTGAGTCAGGAATACATGAAGTCAAATCTCATCTCTGTGCCTTTATTGATTGTGGGAGGGTGAGCAAGTTTTAATTTTTCATATACTCCTCCTTCCTCCATTTCTTCAACTGACAAATAGGGCAATACATACCTCTTAGGTTTTTTGATTTGTTTGTTTTGATAAAGATCAAATGTGAGAGAATTTTAAAGAGCTAATAAGGAACATGGCAGAGACTGAAACTTTTTTCTGCTTACAATGAAAATTTTGGGGAGAGAGAGAGAGAGAGCACATTGTGAACACCAAAAAATTATAATGTCATGCAGGAAGATAATACAGCTAACATTCCCTCTTTATGATGCCAGCTCTATTACCAATGATCACAAAACATTGCTGAATATAGCAGAACTAACTTCTATATTAAGTCCAGGCATGCAACCAAAGAGTCTTATTTTTAACTGAGAATTACCATGAGAGAACGGAAAAATAAATAAGCTAACAGTGGGTGCTTTTATGCAAATCTACCCGTGCCACAAGGCTTAGTTGTCTATCTGAGTAACATACTGACTGAGACCTCTAAAGAATACTATTTAGTTGGTTATATGAGCTACATAGGTGATCCACAAATAATGCACAGAACTCTCGTGACGCACATAAATATTCATGGAATATTCTCTTTTATTAGAAAATTATAATTATGTCATCCATTAAGTTCTCTTTTTTCCTGGACACAAAGACCTTGAAAACTAAAATTAATTCTCAGTCACAGTAAGTTATTTGTCTATGATTATTAATATTCTTGCTTCCTTTTCCTTTTCAGAACCTGTACTTTTCAGTTTCGTTTATTCATTCATTCAGCATTAAGTATGTATTTTGTTTCCAGTATTAAGATTGTAAGTGAGAAGAAGGGAATTATGATCACTGCATTCATGAAACTTAAATTTCATAATTTCTGTGTCTAGTAAAATTGTTTGTGAAGGTAGGCAGCATATGGAAAACAAATACAGTATCAGAGAAAGGAAACTGAAAACTAGAGAAGCATTTTCTGTATCTTTTTCAATGATAGAAATTAACATATGCACATACACAAACACTCAGACCAATTTCATCTTGAGTTGCATTCTTAGTTAAATGGTATTTTTTACTATACATATATACATACATGTATATATACATTATATATATACACACATGTATATATACATTATATATATACATATACATATATATACATATACACATATACACATATATATGTATTATATATATAGATAAAAAGAGAGAGAGAGAGAAGAGAGAGACCCATCTTTTGGCCCCCAGTGAGAATTATGTGGGAGGGAGACAGTGTTTTGGGTGTAATAATCTAGTAAAGTTTTTTTTCCTAAATTTATTGACCCAGGGAGATCCCTTAATGGTCAAAACTGTTCATCTTTTCTCCTTTATTTTCACTTATATTTCTTGCTCTCTCGGTGTGCATCTATTACTTTACTCTGTGTAGAACTCATCTTTTTACAAAAAGTTCTTATAATAGAGAAAAATCTTTATTTAGAAAAAGATTATTGCCATTTTCTGTGTGTATAAAATGTGTAAACACACACACACCATACACTGAACTACTTTCTTCATAACAACCTGTGTAACATATGGCATCAGTCAGATTTTATAGAAAACACAACTAAGGTGAACAGAAGTAAAAAATTCACCTAATGTTAATCAGCTGGTAAAAGACATTACCTGGTATGTATAATACTAAGATCCTTGTTATTCTCTTTTTTTGCGCTTCATTTATCCATTTAACAAATATTTATTAGGCTCTTAAGATGTGCCATATATTGTTCTAGGTTTTAAGGATACAACAGTGAAAAAATAACATACAAAAATCTATTTTTCATGGAACTTATATTCCAGTGGGGATGAAGATAGACAATGAAAATAATAAAAACATAATAATATGCCATATTGTTGTAATTGTTATGGAGAAATCTAGAGCAGGGGAGGAGAATAGAAACCACTACGCTCATATTAAGAAGAAACTATATAATTAAAGACAAAAGAATGTGAATGAATGAAAAGACCCAAAGACTATCTGGTATCCAGATTACTGAACAAACACTTTCCCATTTGACCATCAAATCGCAGATCTCAGAACTTATCATGCAAGCTTGTGTTGGCTGCATCTCTTTGTCAATTTTCTCATCCAGCTGACAAACGTGTGTCCCAAACTACTTCTAATACTCATCCCGTGTCATGACTCATTTTAACCTCCGTCTCTAGCCTGGATGATTCTCTCTCTCTTCTTCTCGTATCTTTCTTAGTTTTAGTTTCTTTCTACCGTTTACCTTTTTTTGCAAATTTCTCTCAAATAGAAATTCTTTCTATTGTGCACAAACATAGGACTATAATCAGTTCACTTATTTAAGTCACACATTCAAATTGTAATGAAAGTTTATCAAAAATAAATCAAGGAGGGCAAGCATTTTGAAAATTGTTTTATAAGGCTGTTGGCTAATTACCTTTCTAACCCTCTAATTGGTCTCGTATCTTTTAGATACTGAAAATATGCTAATTTTCATGGCAGATATCCTGTGTATGTTTGCAAAAAAAGTAGCAGTGTGCTCTGCTGAGATGGGAGGAAATATTTTCATAGATACGAGCTTTCTCAACCTAATCACACAGACATAACTAATGTTACCCATCAGCCATGCATAAGTTCATTGCTATTTCGAACACTTTCCCAAACTTAAATTGAAGGTATTTTTGACACACATCCCTTCCCCAAATCATGCATTAATATTTGCCCTGCCAAAAATAGAAAATGGAAATGCTTTTTCAGCTAGTTGTTTTAATATTCCATAGGTCATTATTATAGCTATCAATTTTGAATGCCTACTGTGTGCTAGGAAGTAACATAGACATTTTTAATACCTTATTTCATGCATTTTTTTTTACAAATCTTAAAAACGTATACAACTATCTTACACTGAAAGATGAAGAAACTGAAATGCACTGTTTTAAGGCACCTGGCTTGTTCAAGACTACTTAATTTACATACAATCACCTAGGGATTTGCAGAAAAACTAAGAGATTTGGACTACAGAGGGGCCAGCCAACCAATTTACCAAATCCTTTCTCTTAACAGATGACTGTTTATGGAATTGTTTTAATTCAACATTCATTTGTATTTTATGATTAAAATTGAGAACTGAGAGTGACAACAAACTCAGGTTGGGGTAGAAGGATTAGACTGAGAAGAACTCAGGGATATATGGAATTTTAGAGTCATAATTGTTCTAAGTACATTGTAAGTAAAGTCAATCAGTTGGAAATATTTGTAAACTGAGGAATACACAGGACTGAGTCAGTATAATTTGAGCATATCAACCTATTGAGCCTTTCCCACACTGTATTCTGAAAATAACCATTATTAAATGAAAGACAAATAACTATTCTAAAAATGATAGTAGTACCAGTAATAAAATAAGAAAGTCTTTTGGGCTCAAAAGGGTTTGAGAAACACCATGTTTGGTATTCCTGCCTCTCCTTTGCTGATTCATAATACATATAAGCTTTGTGATGACAATAAAAATACCTGTTTCATGGTGTTTCATTTCCCAAGATTTCAAAAGTACATTCGAGTATAGAACATCTTTTCCCTCACGCAACAACACCTAATAATGTCTCATAAAATACGAGTGTTCAATAGAATAACATGATAAGGGAATTGAGGAAGGCCAAATTCTTTAGCCTCACATAGACAGCCCCTCATAATTTGTCCTCCAATTGTGTTTCTTTGCTGTTCTTCAATAGATTGTTATTTCATAAAAGAATGTAATTTTGGGCCGGGTGCAGTGGCTTATGCCTGTAATCCCAGCACTTTGGGAGGATGAGGTGGGCAGATCATTTGAGGTCAGGAGTTCAAGACCAGCCTAGCCAACATGGTGAAACCTCATCTCTACCAAAAATACAAAAATTCATCGGGTATGGTAGCACATGCCTATAATCCCAGCTACTTGGGAGGCTTAGGCAGGAGAATGGCTTGAACCTGGAAGGCAGAGGTCACAGTGAGCTGAGATTTTGCCACTGCACTCCACCCTGGGTGGCAAAGTGAGACACCATTAAAAAACAAACAAACAAACAAAAAGATCAATTTTAACTATGATTAGTAGAGCCAGTTAACTTACTTGTGTATAATTATTACCTCTTAGTCAAGGAAATAAAGCACCCCAGAGGACATATAGCATAAAGATTAGGCATTAAGATGTAGACATATAAGTCCAGCTCTCATTCTGAAACTTTTGTTTGCATAACTGCACTTATCAATCTCCTTAAGGTTCTAAAAATATGTAGTCAGTATAGATTTCCTAAAACAGTGTAGAGCTTATACCCACTGTTGTTAAGGGATAGCTATTAACTCATCACAACTTTAAAATTGAGATTTATTTTCTATATGGAAAATGAAAACCTTAAACAAAACAAGGTTTAGTATCATACACATCCAAAAATAATTGAATTGAAACTGTAGTTAATGTTCTCAACTGGAAAATATAAATTAAAATGTTACAAAACCGTATCTTTGCTGACATGAAGGCAATTAGTACATTGCTGCAGATAGATAACAGAAGACTATAGTTCAATCCCATTGTCTTCCACTCCTTCCTCGGCTTATAACCTTTCATGATACTGTATGACTTCTCACTAATTCAGCCTTCATATAAATTTGAGAAACACATTTTGATGATTCAGTGTCTAGTTTTAAGTGGCTTTGCCTTACATATCTGGGAGAATTTTTAAATGTTTAGGAAAACAAACTCTCTACATCGCCTTAATGCCAAAAAACACTAACTGTAGGTACACACCTGATGGGGTCATTACCAACTCTTTATGCACTAAAATTGGTCCATCAAAACCTGTTTCACTATGAGGAAAGAGCAGTATGTGTGTGTTGGTGTACATATATATGTGTATATGTATATTAACAGATATTTATATTCGAAACACATTTTCCCTGTTTTATTTAAAATTGTCATTTTAGAATTTTTAGAAATGTTTGATAACAGATAAAGGTTGAAAATAGAGCAAATATAATTATACCATTAAGGCTCTCATCATTCACATATTTCTGCACAATCCTTTCCTAGATAACATTTTATATATTTAAATTTTTTTATTTTTAGCTTGTTTAAAGTTAAATTTTAATATAAGAATGTTTCATATTATTAAACTGTTTCTGAAGATTATTTTTTAGTTACGTGTATCAGATGAGCCATAATTAACTTATCTATTAACTCATTTTAAACAGAAAAGATAATTTTGCTTTTTCACTATTTTAAGTAATGACATGGCAGAAATCTTCATCTATAGAGCTTGTTGCCTTTAATAGGACATTCCCTGAAATTGATACTGGGTCAAAAATTGTGAATCTTTGTTAAGATTCTCAACTTGTCAACTAACACTTTATTTACCTAAATTTATCATAAGTAGTGAAACCACTACTACTATTTCATTAGTAGTTGATATATGTAATTTTGATTAATGTGAGATTCTTACATGCTAAAACAAAGAAATATATTATTAATTATCATTTTAACTTTCAAGTCACCTTGAAAATTGTTTTGCATGCATTTGGTGCTTGACACATAGTTCTTGAATTAATGGGGCATTATGGTATATTCTTATTACTGCATAGCATTTATTCCATATTCCATCAATCAAGAAAAACCAATGTAAAGAAACATTACTACTGTAGATTGAGTGTGGTCTGAGTCTCTTCATCCAGTAATCGTTGTCGAGGTTTTGATGACAATATAGGCTAGGAATTTTAGTATTTCCATTCTGACATCACCATGAGGTCAAGTTCTTGCGTGGCCTTAGAAAAGTCATATTTGCTTTCTGGTCTTCAGTTTGTCCAATAGTACTTAATTAAGTGGAATGAGGCACACAATGGACTCCCATCTACTCCTATGACACTGATCATTTGTTTACTTCAATGTTTACATGGAAAAATACAATTTTAAAAATGTTTGTCTTAGTCAATTTAAGGTTGTTATAAATAAATGTCTGAGGCCAGGTAAGAGAAAAGAGATTTATCTGGCTCATGGTTCTACAGGCTGTACAAGAAGCATGGCATCAGCATCTGCTTCTGGTGAGGGCTTCAGGGATCTTCCACTCCTGGCAGCTGAGATCACATGGCAAGAGAGGAGGGAGGAGAGAGAAGGGGGAGATACTAGACTCTTTTCAACAATCAGCTCCTATAGGAACTCACAGAGTGAAAACTCACTCACCTCTATCCCAGGGAGGGCATTAATTTATTCATGAGGGGTTTACCCCCATGACCCAAACCTCCTATTAGGCTCCAACTTCCAACATTGAGATAAAAGTTTAACAAGAGGTTCTGGAGAGACAAACTTCCAAACTATAGCAATGTTGTTTCAATGTTCAGGAGTTAGCATCCTGAAATCATTTTTAATGATTAAAATTTAATTGCATAATGTTTCAGTATTTTCTGTATAATTACCAATAAACTGTTATTTATGGCATAGTCTAATATATATTTTATGCTACATAAAATGACTAAATATTATGAAAAAGTATCACTTACCATTGGTTTCACTATATTTTTTAACAATTTGAGCTCAAATAAATCAAATTAAATCATGTTGTGCATTACTAACGTCCAAAAATAATTTTTCTCTCTATTGCCAGGTCTGTGCTGTTCTTTTAATGATGGAATATGGCAGCATGCTTCTAAAGCTCTAAATGTACCACTTTCAAAGTTTTTCACAGTGGGTTGCAGCATCAGATGCCTATTTCTAGAAATTCTCTACTTCAGCTGGCCTCCCACATACTTTGAGTTGTGGAGATTATTAAAAATTTAAACGATGGAAAAAAATTTATATTTAAAACCAACACAATATATTAAGAATCAGTCTCTCTCTCTCTCTCTGTCTCTCTCTCTCTCTTTCTCTCAGAAAAAGCTACCTTTAAAAATTAAAATATAGCAGGTTCTCAGATTTGGATGGATTCCTAGGTTATTCAGTTCTTGCTAGGTACAAATATCTGACGGGTTGTTGACCCACCTTTTCTTGAATATCATCCGTGTCTGAAATGTCTAGAAGATGCCTTCTCCTTGCTGGACAGCCCAACTAGAAAATGTTACCTTGGTTTAAACAGAAACACCTCCCTTTCAAACCGTTATTGATTACAGTTTTCCAAAACTTCTCAAAGCATATTGTAGCCATAAGCATTTTGTAGAAAATATGTTTCTGCAAAATTGAATGTTTCATTTAATTGACAGGTGATACATATTTTTCTTTTTTGCATAAAGAACAGACTTTTCCCTTTTACACATCTGTTTCCCCCTTGCTGTTTGCCCAGGTGATATCTGCTAATATTTGACCACTCCCATACCCTGGATTCATTTCAAAAGCATCATCATCCTTCAGGAATTTGCTGAAATGTTCCATATCTCTGACACTTTCCTAATTTACTTATTAAAGTTTTCTTCTTTATCATTCTTTTCCTGGAGCACTGAAAACTATCTTGTTTGCCTTTGAATATATGCTTCTGTTTTGTGGCAAAATGAATACTCCTTAATTTTCTGTCTGGGTGAATGAAACAAAATTTCCAAGTATCACCAAAAAGGTATAAATTACAGTCTGACAGATTCCCTTTAGTTGAAACCATCTCATATTATCACTTCCACAACCCTAGGCCTGCAATCCCTAGTTGCAAGTAGTGGTTTAATCTAGGAAAGTAACAAAAACAAAAACAACATAACTGATTTAACAATATGTAAGCTTACATATAAAAATTGCCATAACTTCTAATTGATGGAAGTTTCTTTTTTTTAAATTATGAAATGATAGACTTGTTGCAATAGGTATCATTGGGTTGAACATTAGAACGTTTTCCTGCTTTGCTCTATGTGATGGAGCCAATGCTCTGCTCTGATTACTTAAGGTTAAATTGTGTATTTAAAGCACGTAGCACATTACCTGACACATAAGAAACGTACATAAATGTAATAATTCTTTCAGATTTTTTTAAAAATAGGAGTAACTCAGAGGGGAAATCCACTTTCTGTGCATCATAAATGGGCCCTGTCTTTATTAAGGGAGTGAAGGAAGCAGAGAAAGTTAAATGCCTATAATTAAGTCTCGGGACCTCTCTGTATTTGTAACATAATATGTCCTTCCTCTCCAAATCACATATATTCAAAGGGAGCAGAAAACCTCTTCGTACGGGCCCATTCAGTCTATCCCAGGACTGTATTCTTCAGGGCTGTATTCCTAGTTTCCAGAAGGGTGTCTTGAATTCTATCTAGTATTTGCTACATGAGATGAACAGAGGAATGAATGAACTCTTGCCTCAACCTTCCAAGGACATGTATTTACTCAAAATACTATTGATTAATTTTTAATTAACTCTTTCTTCCAGGCCAACATCAAATTTATAAGTACCCAGATTGTTTAAGAAAAAAGAAGAAAAATAAAAAGAAAACTTTAATATTAATGTTAGCATTATAATAAAGTTAAACATATCAGTGTTTTTTAAGATCCTCCGCGTGTGCTGACATTCCCTTCCTCTCCAGCATTCATATTATATCACTTATTACTTTTTTTTTCTGTATTGATCTTTTCTCAGATTGTTAAATAATTTTAGTTCAGGACTCTTTACTCAAGCCTTTCTGATAGAATTGTTTCTCCCTTATCTCTGTCTATCATCCTTTCCTCCATTGCTTAATTAAGCCCTGCTTATTTATTATATATGTCTGCTTAAATGCCAGTTCTTTGGGAAAATTTTTTAGATTTCTTTATTTTTGGTCAGATTTATTGTTATAACCTCTTCTTAAAATATATTATTGTCTCTTAAAAATGCCTATCTCAGTTTGTAGTTATTTGTGTAATCATTTTATATAACAATTTGTGCAATAATTTAAAAATTTTTATATTGTGATGATTAATACTAAGTGTCAACTTGATTGTATTAAAGGATGCAAAGCATTGATATTGGGTGTGTCTGTGTGGATGTTACCTAAGGAAATTAACATTTGAATCAGTGGACTGCAAGAGGTAGACCTACCCTCAATCTGGGTGGGCCCAATCTAATCATCTGCCAGCATGGCCAGAATAAAAGCAGGCAGAAGAACGTGAAAAGACTAGACTGGCCTAGCCTCCCAGTCTACATCTTTCTCCTGTGCTGGATGCTTCCTGATCTGGAATATCACACTCCAAGTTCTTCAGCTTTGGGACTCAGGCTGGCTTCCTTGCTCCTCAGCTTGCAGACAGCCTGTTGTGGGACCTTGTGATTGTGTAAGTTAATACTCTTTAATAAACTCCTATATATAAATATATATGATATATGTATATCATATATAAGATATCTATATATCTTACTAGTTCTGTCCTTCTAAAGAATCCTGAGTAATACAGATTTTGGTACCAGGAGTGGTTCTAGAGGAACTGAATATTAAGGATTGAGTTATTTTGTTGGTTTAGGGGCTTCTAGATTTGGCTGCTTAGTATGATTAGACCCAAAAATGCTAAAGGCTCTACTTCTAATAGTATGGGGAACACTGATAGTCCTTGGTGTGAACTGTTTAGAGAATTACGCAAAATAAATGCATGTGACACTCTTGATTCTCTGTTCATGAGAGGCAAGATGTTTAGTGACTCTATGTGTAATATCCTTGACTATATGTGGAGAACCAACAAATATAATGAAGTTGGTTGTTTGCTCATAAGTTCACTGGACAAAGTGATGAAAGAAAATGATGAACTCAGGGATTCTAACTCCCAGCTTCAGAAGAAGATACAGAGCCTCAAATCTTCGAAGATTGTCCTGAGTGAAAGTCTTATCTCCTGCAGAAAAAAGAGCTGAAAATGTGGAAAAACAGACACAAGCTCTTATAATACAAGTGGCTGACCTGCAATGAAAGGTGCATGCACAGCCTCGCCAGGTGTCTACTGTTGAAGTGAGGGCATTGACTAGAAAAGAATGAGACCCTGAAACTTGGAATGGGGATATGTGGGAGAACTCTGATGAAGCTGGGGACACTGAGCATGTAAACTCTGATGAAACTTTTTTTTTTTCCAGAAGAAACAGCTTCCCTATCTGCAGTAGTGGCAACATTTCCTTCCTGACCTAAGCTGCCATCAGTCTTTCCACCTTTGTCTGAGGAGATAAACCCTGAGCTATCTGTGGCCACAGTGAGGGACTCCCCTGAGGCCGTTGCCAGGCAATATAATGTTGATTCTCCTCAGGAGCCACTCTCAACACCCCTGTTTGCTTTTAGACCTATACCTAGACTAAAGTCCTGCTGGGCCACTAGAAGTGAGATTCACAGTGTGACCTATGAGGATTTACACTACACTTGGAAAGAACTGCTTGAGTTTTCTAATTTATATGAGCAGAAATCTGGAGAACAGGCATGAGAATGGATATTAAGGGTGTGGTATAATGGTGGAAGAAACATAGAATTGGATCAAGCTGAATTTATTGACTTGGGCCCACTAAGTAGGGATTATGCATTTAATGTTACAGCTCAGAGTTAAAAAAGGTTCTAATAGTTTATTTGCTTGATTAGTTGAAATATGGATTAAAAGAGTTCCCACTGTGTGCAAGCTGGAAATGCCTGATCTCCCTTGGTTTAATGTAGAGGAAGGGATCGAAAGGCTTAGAGAGATTGGGATGTTGGAGTGGATTAGTCACTTTAGACTTACTCATCCCAGCTGGGAAGGTCCAAAAGATAAACCCCTGACCAATGCTTTGCAAAATAGATTTGTGAGGGCAGCACCTGCATCTTTGAAGAGCCCCGTAATCACTCTTCTCTGTCTGTCAGATCTAACCATGGGAACTACAGTCACTCAACTGCAAAATTTAAATATAATGGGAATAATTGGATCCCGAGGTGATAGGGGCCAAGTGGCCACAGTCAATCTTCAAAGGCAAGGTGGGCATAGCTACCATAATGGACAGCAGAGGCAAAGCAGCAATCAGAATAGTCTGACTTGTGTAGAGCTCTGACATTAGAAAATTAATCATGGTGTTCCTAGAAGTGAAATTGATAGGAAGCCTACTGCATTCCTACTTAATTTATATAAGCAGAAACCTTCCAGGTTGAGTGGACAAAATACTAACTCGAATTATAAAAACAGAGAATCATGGCCCCTCAATCAATTTCCAGACTTTAGCCAATTCACAGACCCAGAAACTCCTGAATGAAGGGGAGGCCATGTCCCCTTGAGGAAGGACCCCACTACACTACTGACAACTTATGCTGTTAATATTTCTCCCACCCTTACCCAAGGAGACCTCCAGCCTTTTACCTGGCTAACTGTGCATTGGGGAAAGGGAAATGATCAGACATTTCAGAGACTACTGAACACTGCCTCTGAGCTGATGTTCATTCCAGGGTACTCAAAACGTCACTGTGGTCCTCCAGTTAAAGTAGGGGCTTATGGAGGTCAGGTAATTAATGGAGTTATGGCTCAGGTCTGACATACAGCAGGTCCAGTGGGTCCCTGGGCTCATCCTGTGTTCGTTTTCCCAATGCCAGAATGCATAATTGGCATCGTCATACTTAGAGGCTGGCAGAACCCCCAATTGGCTCCGTGACTGGTAAGGTGAGGGCTATTATGGTGGAAAAGGCCAAATGGAAGCCATTGGAGCTGCCTTTACCTAGAAAACAGTAAATCAAAAACATTATCACAACCCTGGAGGGATTGCAGAGATTAGTACCACCATCAAGAACTTGAAAAATGCAGGGGTGGCGATTCCCATAACATCCTTGTTCAACTCTCTTATTTGGCCTGTGCAGAAGACAGATGGATCTTGGAGAATGACAGTGGATTATCATAAGCTTAATCAAGTGGTGACTCCAATTGCAGCTGCTATACCAGATGTGGTTTCATTGCTCAAGCAAATTAATACATCTCCTGGTACCTGGTATGCAGCCATTGACTTGGCAAATGGCTTTTTACCCATTCCATAAGCCCCACCAGAAGCAATTTGCTTTCAGATGGCAAGGCCAGCAATGTAGCTTTACTGTCCTACCTCAGGGGTATATCAACTCTCTGGCTTTCTGTCATAATCTTATTCAGAGAGATCTTGATCACTTTTCACTGCCACAAGATATCACACTGGTCCATTACATTGATGGCATTATGTTGCTTGGATCCAGTGAGCAAGAAGTAGCAAACACACTGGACTTATTGGTGAGACATTTGCATGCCATAGGATGGGAAATAAATCCAACTAAAATTCAGGGACCCTCTACCTCAGTAAAATTTCTAGGTCCAGTGGTGTGGGGCCTGTCGAGTTATTCCTTTAAAGGGAAGGATAAATTGCTGCATTTGGCACCTCCTACAGCCAAGAAAGAGACACATCGCCTAGTGGGCCTATTTGGATTTTGGAGGCAACACGTTTCTTATTTGGGTGTGTTATTCCAGCCCATTTATCCAGTGACACAAAAGGCTGCCAGTTTTGAGTGGGGTCCAGAACAGAAGGCTCTGCAACAGGTCCAGGCTGCTGTGCAAGCTACTCTGCCGCTTGGACCATATGACCCAGCAGATCCAATGGTGCTTGAGGTTTCAGTGGCAGATAGGGATGCTGTTTGGATCCTCCAGCAGGCCCTCACAGGTAAATCACAGCGGAGGCCTCTAGGATTTTGGAGCAAGGCCCTGCCATCTTCTGCAGATAACTACTCTCCTGAGAGACAGCACTTGGCCTGTTATTGGGCTTTGGTGGAAACTGAATGTTTGACTATGGGTCATCAAGTCACTATGTGACCTGAAAGCATCCATAAACTGGATGCTTTAAGACCCATCTAGTCATAAAGTGGGTCATGCACAGCAGCATTCAATCATCAAATTGATGTAGTATATATGTGATTGGGCTCATGCAGGTACTGAAGGCACAAGTAAGTTACATAAGGAAGTGGCTCAAATGCTCATGGTCTCCACTCCTGCCACCCTGCCTTCTCTCCCCCAGCCTGGACTGAGGGCCTCATAGGGAGCTCCCTATGATCAGTTGACAGAGGAAGAGAAGACCAGGGCCTGGTTCACAGATGGTTCTGCACAATATGCAGGCACCACCCGAAAGTGGACAGCTACAGCACTATGGCCCCTTTCTAGGACATCCCTGAAGGACAGTGATGAAGGGAAATCATCCCAGTAGGCAGAACTTCGAGCAGTGCACCTGGCTGTGCACTTTTCATGGAAGGAGAAATGGCCAGATGTGCGATTATATACTGATCCACAGGCTGTAGCCAATGGTTTGGCTGGTTGAACAGGGACTTGGAAGAAGCACAATTGGAAAACTGGTGACAAAGACATTTGGGGAAGAGGTATGTGGATGGACCTCTCTGAGTGCTCAAAAACTGTGAAGATATTTGTATCCCATGTGAGTGCTCACCAACAAGTGATCTCAGCAGAGGAGGAGTTTAATAATCAAGTGGATAGGAGGACCTGTTCTGTTGACACCATTCAGCCTCTTTCCCCAGCCACTGCTGTCATTGCCCAATGGGCTCAGGAACAAAGTGGCCACAGTTGCAGGAATGGAGGTTACTCATGGGCCCAGCAACATGGATTCCATTCACCAAGGCTGACCTGGCTATGGCCACTGCTGAGTGCCCAATTTGCCAGCAGCAGAGACCAACACTGAGACCTCGATATGGCACCATTCCTCAGGGTGATCAGCCAGCTACCTGGTGGCAAGTTGATTATATTGGACCTCTTCCATCATGGAAAGGGCAGAGGTTTGTCCTCACTGGAATAGACACTTACTTTAGATATGGGTTTGCCTATTCTGTATGCAATGCTTCTGCCAAGACTACCATCCATGGACTCATGGAATGTCTTATCTACCATCCTGGTATTCCACACAGCACTGCCTCTAACCAAGGCACTCACTTTATAGCTAAAGAAGTGTGGCAGTGGGCTCATGCTCATGGAATTCACTGGTCTTACCATGTTCCCCATTATCTTGAAGCAGCTAGATTGACAGAACAGTGGAATGGCCTCTTGAAGTCACAATTACATTGTCAACTAGGTGACAATACTTTGCAGGGCTGGGGCAAAGTTCTCCAGAAGGCTGTGTATGCTCTGAATCCGCGTCCAATATATGATACTGTTTATCCCATAGCCAGGATTAATCAGTTCAGGCATCACGGGGTAGAAGTGGAAGTGGCACCACTCACCATCACCCCTAGTGATCCACTAGCAAAATGTTTGTTTCCTGTTCCCCTGACGTTATGTTCTGCTGGCCTAGAGGTCTTAGTCCCAGATGGAGGAACGCTGCTACGAGGAGACACAACAATGATTCCATTAAACTGGAAGTTAAGATTGCCACCTGGACACTTTGGGCTTCTCCTACGTTTAAGTCAACAGGCTAAGAAGGGAGTTAGTGTTGGCTGGGGTGATTGACCAAGACTATCAAGAATAAATCAATTTGCTACTCCACAACAGAGGTAAGGAAGAGTATGCATGGAATCCAGGAGATCCATTAGGGCATCTCTTAATATTACCATGCCCCGTGATTAAGGTCAATGGGAAACAACAACCCAATTCAGGCAGGACTGCAAATGGCCCAGACCCTTCAAAAATGAAGGTTTGGGTCACTCCACCAGGAAAGAGAAAAAAAAAAACACACACACACACGTGACCTGCTAAGCTGCTGAGCTGCTTGCTGAAGGCAAAGGGAATACAGAATGGGTAGTAGAAGAAGTTAGTCATCAATACCTTCTACGACTACATGACCAGCTGCAGAACAAGAACTGTAATTGTCATGAGTATTTCCTCCTTCTTTTGTTAACATGTTTGTACATGTATACACTTGTACTAAGAAAAATCTTTAGTTTATTTCATTTTTCCTTTATTACATAACATTAGATTTACTGACTTCATATCAGCATTTAAGTATTGTTAACTTTATGTAATAGCATTTGGGTTGGGGATTGATGCATTTCTGGTTGTACAAAGGATAGTTGTATTATATTAGGTGTAATTATGACCTTATGATTGTCTTTATTTGAAGATTATATATGATCTCAGGAGATGTGTATGGGTTCAAGTTGACAAGGGGTGAACTTGTGATGGTTAATACTGAATGTCAACCTAACTGGATTGAGGGATGCAAAGTATTGATCCTGGGTGTGTCTGCGAGGGTGTTGCCAAAGGAGATTAACATTTGAGTCAATGGGTTGGGAAAGGCAGACCCACTCTCTATCTGGGTGGGCACCATCAAATTAGCTGCCAGTGCAGCCAGAAAATAAAGCAGGAAGAAAAACGTGAAAAAACTAGACTGGCCTAGCCTCCCAGCCTACATCTTTCTCCCGTGCTTGATGCTTTCTGCGCTGGAACATCAGACTACAAGTTCTTCAGCTTTGGGACTCAGACTGGTTTCCTTGTTCCTCAGCTTGCAGATGGCCCATTGTGAGACCTTGTGATTGTGTGACTAATACTCCTTAATAAACACCCTTTTGGAGATATATACATATATATATACACACACACACACACACACACACACACACACACTATTAGTTCTGTCCCTCTAGAGAACCATGACTAATACACATGTAGATTCTAAATTCCATGAGAATAAGATCTATGTATCTGTCTTGACCATTGTAACTCTGTTGCCTACTACGATTGATAAGAAGGGCTTAGTAACAAAGCACCAAAAGAAAGTGCAAAACAAAACAAATCTCCTAGCTGCTTACTGAGGTGGCTGCATATGTTATTTATAATTTATAACACTGTATGATTCATAAACCTCTTTTAGAGGGATTGTTCTCCAGCGAGCAGTGCTTAACAAAAAATATTTATTTAAATACATTAGCAATAAGATATATTTCTGATTATTTAACAATTAAAGAACATTTGCAATAGGCATTTAATTCTAATTTTGAAAATCATGTTTTATGAATGTCTTAAATAAATTTTCTCAGTTTTCATTTAGTTGTCTGCTTAGCCTATCTCAGCAGGTAGCATAATTGCCATCGTCTTCATCATTCTGAAGTAGTCATACATTCTCTCTTAAAACAATTCAAGGTCCACTTCTTGCAAAGGTAGTACAGAGAGTTCCCATATAGCCTTCATCCAGCTGCCCTTTATATCATGTCACAAATTTTAGTGTCTTCTCAAACATCAAGTCATTTGAAAACAGGAAATTGCAGTTGGTTTGAGATAGAACTGTATGGAGAATAAGTCTTTTAGAAGATCATCATAGAACCCCACCTTCTTCCAAACTTGATCCAGTACTGGAGTTCACGGAGAAAGTCCTTCCTGTGAAGCAAGCAACAAGAACCATTCTCGGGATATCTCTGTTATGTGCTGTTGACACACTTAAGAAAGGGGGAAATGGAGAGAAGCCTTTTTATACACACAAAGCCACTCATACTCAGAGGGAAAAAAAAGCCTATTGACTCCGGCTGTCTGACACACTTGTAAAAACATTAGTAACTACCAAATCCTGGAATTTCACAGTTAATAGTTGGAGAAATAAGTGACTTACTCCTAAAACATACAAACATACACATACATACATTATATGTGTGTATAATGTTTATGAATTATATACATATGTTTATATACATATATAAAAATTACATTTTACATGCTGTGCATACGTGTGTGTATATATACACACATACATACACATGCTAATCTTAGAACTACACTAATATAGTAGTAGATAATCACATGCGGCTATTGATCACTTCAAATGTAGCCAGTCCAAATTGAGATGGGATATAAGTGTAAAATCTACATAGGATTTTAAAGACTTAGTATAAAAAGAATGTATAATATCTCATAATATTTTATATTAAATACTATTTTAGAAATATGTAATTAGATAAAATATTAAAAAGATCTCTCTGTTTACCCTTTTAAAGGGGCTTCTAGAAAACGTATAATCACATATGGGGCTCACATTGTATTTTTATCAGACAGTGCAGACTCAATGACCATAGAAGAGCAGTAAAAACAAACAAAAAACAGAGAGAATAAAAACATTGACTTGATGGAGGAAAGCTTTCCAAGAGGCAAAAGAGCACAATAGGTAATACATGAGTTTGGCATCAGACTGAATTCAAATTCTACCTCTGCTTCTTGTTAACTATGTGGCCTTGGAAAATACGTTTAACTTTTCTAAACTGG
Source organism: Pongo pygmaeus (assembly GCF_028885625.2). NCBI lineage: Eukaryota > Metazoa > Chordata > Mammalia > Primates > Hominidae > Pongo > Pongo pygmaeus. The sequence continues at coordinate 58,053,279 of NC_072391.2, forward strand.
GCTTTTACTTCTATAAAAGGAAGAAGAAGAATCAAATCTAGCAGAAATGGCTATATAAGTTGATACATTTAAACTCACACTACAATTTTTGTCATATAATAAGATTAGCACTCATGAAAGTTGTTAAGTGCTGTACTGTATATAGGAGTAACACAAATGTTCAACCATCTTCTCCAACTTCAATGAGACAGAATTCACCTATGTTATCATCTCTGTGGACTTAAATTTCAGACTGTTTTCTTATTTTCTTTTATTATTATTATTATTATTATTATTATTATACTTTAAGTTTTAGGGAACACGTGCACAATGTGCAGGTTAGTTACATATGTATACATGTGCCATGCTGGTGTGCTGCACCCATTAACTCGCCATTTAGCATTAGGTATATCTCCTAATGCTATCAAAACACTTGTATTTTATCTATTCAGAGAGTTTCGAAGATTAAATCCTATTAAGACTATGTAAGGTTTTATAAATTGAAAAGTAAGACTTTAGCTCATGCTTTTATTCATTCTCTCTTTGTTTGGATCCAGCTTCCTTTAAACATCTTGGATCTTGGCTCTCGTTTATCCCCTGATTTTTCTTGTTATCTTTCAATTTTGCTGAGAAAATATAATATAAGGAACAATAGTTCTCTCAAAACTTTATTTTCTGGAGACCATTGATATGCAAGAATTTTTGTGTGTGTTTGTGTATTTTGGCCCCTTGAGTCTAAATTCCAAAAGACCTTCCTGCGAAAAGTTATTGGGTAAATTGTACTTTTCTGATCCTATCAACAAACTTATCCAAGCAAATGACAGTTTATTATTATTTTTGACTTTGTCTTTTATACAATTCAGCTCAATTGAGTCAAAACAATGACAAAATTCACAAAATATTTATTTTTAATATATGTCAAGTATTTAAATTACCCATTGTTTGAAATAGCTAATTATCTATGGAAGCAGAGGTTCTACTTCATACAGTTCCTATGAAAACCAGACTTAACAGTCATATGAGAGTTTATTATTTTCTTCTGTATCTTTCTAGTTAAAGGGAAAGATGGGTGGATGCATTAAGCAATAATTGAGGCTGAGGAATAAGTGGAAAGGAAAAAAATCAAGGGACAATTTCAGAAAGTTTCAAAGTAGTTAAAAAGGTGGATGCTTAATCTCTGAAAGCATAAGTCTATGTAGGGAATTTTGTATATTTTATAATGTTATTGTTTTAAATAAAAAGATTTAGTGAAAAATAAGATAGTAAGATTTACAAGTTCTCACATGGAGTGGAGTGACTTTTGGGAGACTTGTTTTGCTCAACAGTCCCTTTCTGTTTCCTTCTGTGGGAATCATACTGCATGTTAACCCGTATTAAAGGAAGCAGATTAAAGTGGATTTATGTATATCACATGTTTTTCATCCTTCTCTCTATAGCTGGAGGGCTAATAACAACATTCAGTTCAGAATGGGCACTGAATCTCTGCTATGTCTGTTCGGCACCAGAGTGCTTGTTGAACTTGAAAGCTGGAGAAGCCAGGGGAGAGTAAATGCATCAGTGAGTGGGGAGAGAACATGTGATTTCTACGAGATACTCAGGCTGGTTTCAGGGCAATTAGCTGTTACCTCAGTGTCCAGAATGTATGTCTGAGGGAAAGAAAGAACTACTTCTGCGATGTCAGCTGTAAGGAGCCAGAACCACTGAGGCTATTCCCAGCAAGCAACTCAGGCTAAAACACTGCAGTACAGAAGCTATTCACCTACATAATCCAACTAGTGTATGTTTATGTATGTCTACTTCACACAACACTTCAGAAATGCAAATTGTATGATAAAAATCAGAGGAAACCATATTGTCACACAAATAAAAGTTGTACTGAAACAAACATAAATCAGTCTTTTACTTTTGGCCCTAAAATGACTTTCTAAACATATTCATTGCCTTTTACCTTTAGGGATATTTAACTCTAGGCAATTCAACAGTGATTCTCTGAATGAGGCCACCTGATCCTCTCCTGTATTAAACTATATAAATATATGGTTAATGTTTTAATAATTAGTTATACCTATAATTATGGTTACATGACAAATACTCAGATTTGGAGCATTTCATTATGTGAAGCAGCATCAGTGATGAATAATATTCCATTTTTCTTTTTGTTAAGAGGAATAGAATGTGCAAGAAGGAAGCTGCAGGTGAGTAAGGCTGTGTGTTTTTTTTTTCTATGAATCTTTTAATCGTCTTTGAAAGTATCTAGCAAGTCCCCATGCTGTATCTTTTTTTCCCATCAGTGTACTAATACCGATCTTTACTAGTGTTGGAAGCAATATCTGACATTTCAAAGAGGTCAGTGAACATATTTATTCTTCCCAAATAAATGATAGTGAAGATTTCATCTACAAAAAAAGGGAAGGTGAAGTAGGGTCATCAGAAAGGTGAAATGCACAAATGACTCCAAATAGATCAAAATATCTTGCTTGCTCCAGAATGGCATCCCCTCAGTATGCTTAGAGTGCAATGAACAGTCATTTGAACATAATTTGATGGAACCAAGTGAGACAGAATTTTACAAAGAGATCTGGATAAATATCAGACTCTGCTCCAAAGAGAGGTGAGGAATGGAAGGTAGAAAGAGGAGAGGTTTAGAGCACATGGACTTAATTAGTGAGATAAAGTGTGACCAAATCTCCTAACATTTTAACCTTTAAAAAGAAAGAGTGAGTTTGGAAATTAGAAACATCTTGAAATTAGAGAATTAAATGCTTTTTTATGTTCTTAGCTTATGGTTCTCACAGAGAAATGGATAACATTCTAGGATTTGGTGTAACTTTCAATGCTGGAATAGTTTCATCATGGCTATGTTGTTTTGTACTGAGCTATATTCTTTGTGATGTCTTTCATAGAAATCAAGTATTGGAAGATAGCTTAAAAACAGTAAATCCAATATCTTGCCTACAGGTCCAACCTTCCCCTGCTCTCCTCCTCCTCCTCCTCCTCCTCCTCCTCCTCCTCCTCCTCCTCCTCCTCCTCCTCCTTCTTCTTCTTCTTCTTCTTCTTCTTCTTATTATTATTATTTTGCCTTGTTGACATGGAGAACCTGAAAAGTGAGAAAAAAAAAAAGTAGGTATGTTTAGAGTTTAGAAAGCTAGTAAACCCCCAAAAAATATTATTTAAAATCTATTGTATGTTAAAATGCTAAATTATCAATGACTCTGAGATACTTTGGTCACTGTATCTCTCATGCCTGTATTCAGAACTATAATATGCACGGCTATTATAGAGAAATTTGGAGCATATGAGAGTGAATGGGATGAAAAGACTGTCACTGTTGAAAAATCTTCAGTGAACCCTTTATTTGGAAAATGGAATAAAACCTTAAGTCTGAGAAATAAAAGGGAAGGACACTACAAGTAAAATCAAGACAAATTAAAAAAAGAGGGAGATACACACAGATACGTATATAGATAGAGACAGAGAGACAGAGAGACTGAGGGAGAGAGGGTGGGAGGGAGAGGGGAAGACAGCAAGGGAGGAAGGAAGGAAGAAAGGAAAAGGAAGGAAGGAAGGAAGGAGGGAAGGAAGTTAGTTCCTCTCCTGGTAAAATTGGTGAAAATTCAATGATCTGGGAATAAAGAGTAAGCAAGGTGGGCACATCCTCATTTGACTCATTCCACAATAAGATTAAGCTTAGGAACTTAGAGGAACTAGATAGAAAACACTATAAGGCTTATGGAAAGCGGCTGCTCGAAGGATTCTACTTTTGACTTACTCCCCACCAACAGACTCTCTCTCAGCTAGGTCCACCATACACAATATAAGTCGTTTGGTGGCACAAAGCAAAGATAGCTTGCTAGACTCACCAAACATTAATTCAGTAGTTTGCTATATAGTAAACTCTTTATCATTCCTAGAACAAAGCATTCACTCTATTTCAATAATTTTCAGTGTATAAACCCCAAGGAAATGATATACAAGTAAGGAAGTGTGAATAGATGCAAGATTCATAGTAGAAATGGGCAAATAAAAAAATTCAAGGATCTACCTGCAGGGACATGGATCTCCAGTAAGTATCAGTATTGGCAACAGACATTGCAGAATAAAAGCACCATGCACTTTTTTTTTTTTTTTTTTTTGGCTTATCAAGCACAGAATACCACTCTAGTTCTCATGCAGCTACTGAGTAGCTGACACCAGTATTTGAGTAGTTCTTCTGTTTGCTTCCCTTCCAACTGTAACTTCCCCAAATTGTGTAGTGGTTACTAACACAGGTTCTGAAATCAGAAGCGTAAGAGTAAATATCGTTCCAGTAGCTTAATGAATATGTGGCCTTAGGCAGGCATTATTGAACTACAGACTCTTGCTGTCTCTAATAAAATAAGAAGAATAACGTGTGAGTCCAGGTCTTCTGAAAAGCATAAGCCAAGCCAGGAATAAATGGAAAAGATTATATTATAGAAAATGCCCATCAGAGGAAAAATAGAAAAGAAAGCAGAAAAGACTGGGAGACCTCAGATATGATGCAGAAATGAAAGAGAGACAGATGATGTGGGGTAAAAGCATTATAGATGGCCATGCAGTCCAAGGAAAGTTCAGCAAAGCCACGAGGGAGTCTTCAAACTGAAGCTGCTCATCAGAGGAGTCCTGTGTCTTCTAGGAAAAGGGCTGACTTAGTATTCCTGATGCACACAGTCATTTACAGTGAGCAGTTCATAGAAGGTATGGCCCTGGTACAAAGGTGTGATGAATTTCAAAGTGCAGCATTTGGAGCTGTCTGCAATTGGAAGTCTGTGAGACACATCTTCTTGGCTATCACAAGGGAACTATTCTTCTCATAGGCAAAGCATTAAATACATGTAAGCATTTAAAATCACAGTGTAAGCACTTAGCAAATATTGGTCATCACTACTACTATTATTACACTACTATTACCATTACAACTATGACTACTATTTACTGCTATTTGATGTGTCCCATCCATTAGCCATATATAAGTGTGACATTATCACTCTTAAATAACTGACTTTTTTTCAGAGTGGGATTTAGGTTTTCGTCCCTCTTGGGAGCACCTAGTATAGGACTCTGAAATATTCTTTCTCCTGGTACCTTGAGTTATAGAACACACAAACAAGAAATCTGCTTATATATTGATAGAGAATGGACACAAAGAAATAAGATCATCATAACTGGAACGGGAATCAAAATTGCAGTTGATGAAGGGAACCCCTGATACGGCTTTCCCTGAAGCCCACTCACTGAAGAAGGGAATCAGTATTCTACAAAGGCACTTTAGACTTTAAATAAAATGTTGGACAATTTGTCAAACATTATCCAATTTTTAAATATTTCTTAAGAAAGTAAAATGGTTATCTTTAACTTTTTAGTAAATATTTATTTTTTTATCATTTGTTTCACTGCAGAAAGAAAAACACAGTTTGCCAGAACTCATATCTAAGGATAAAATATTTCTAAACATTTGTAAGAATTATTTAGATTTTAGTACACTGAATAAAAAAGTAACTTTTAGATCTTCACAAAATAATCACTTTCTTCCTTTCTTTAAGAGGAAAAGTGAGTAAGGCAGAAAAATAGTGAGCAGGAGCTAAGGAGACAGGCCTGTTCTGTGGATTGCTGAACCTGAAGCCGAATAACAGAACTTTTGCATTGAACTTTGGAAGCTTTCAGTAACTTTAAAAATGAATTTGATTTCTATTGTTGACACTATCTCTGCAGTACTGAGACTAAAAGAGCCAACTTATTACGTGGTGGTCACCTGTGAAGTTCAAGTCCTGCCCTCTACCTGAGTACTTTGATCATTTCCCAAGGAGACAGACAAATTGGTTTCCCCTAGCTCGCCTGTCTCTGCCCAGGCACCACACTCCCAGTGTATTGGTTCCAATTTATCTTACAAGGGGATGCTCAAGGGCTATGAAATCCATGAAGGTTGGACTAGAACTCTTTCTCCATCAAGCTGTGTGGTTTGAGGCAAGTTATTCTACATCTCTATATCTCTATATCGCAGTCTTTTCATCTAAAAAATCAGATAATGGTTTGCAATGAAAGGATGATAAAATCTAGTAATAGCATACACAAAATGCTTCGTGCATGATGGTACTAAATAAATAATTGTTTACCAACCACTTTTAACCAGAAATAAACACATACTCTTTCTTTCACAATATTTACCACTTAAATTCAATCCTGTCAGTCACCTTAATAAATCAATGACTATAAGTTACTGTTACTCAGTAAAGTTTTATTCACGCTGAAGACCACATAGTCATTTCTTTATTTGATATTAATGACTTCATTAATGCATTCATTTGTTCATATACAAAAGCAGCACAATATTGTGCTAAGAGCACAATTTTCCTAGGTTTATATATCGGACCTTCACATGGCAGCTGTATAACTTAGGCAAGATCACTTAACTTCCCTGTGTTTTAGTTATCTCAGTTGTAGAATGAGCATAATAATATCATCTATTCAGTGCCTTTCCAAAAGCAAATACTCAGTACACTGTTACTACATTATTGAGCACATAAAACAGGACAATATTTGTGTCAGTCACGGTTGATTGTTATTTTGTATATTTAAGGATACCTCTCCAAACAAAATGGCTTTTTGAGGTCTTTTACGTTATATTTCTAAGATTATTCATATAAACAGTTTTGTCGAAGCAAAAGTAATGACAGCAGAGTTTGCTTTGTTGTCCATCTTTTTCTGTCCTTCCACTCTTTCCTACTTCCCTGACGTTCCTTCATCCCTTGAAAAGTGGCCTATATAAGCTACTTCTAAACATCTACACTTTTACAATCGTGTTTACCTGGACTGTCAATTGTAGTGTCTAGAAGCACTGGGGAGAAGAAGATCCACACATTTATCACCAAGTGATGTAATAGCAAGCCTTCCTGATTCATTCATCTATTATTCCGTAATGTTATTCCATTAGCCCTGGGCGACCACTCTTGGGGAAGGGGAATCAAATCCATCATTAACCCCTTTCTTGATAGAATACTGCCACTTGTCTATAATAAACATTATCTCTGCTATTTGAATAAGGTATTCCTATACTTTATTTTTCTTTAGGTGTTTGGGTTCATTCTTCAGTTCTATGTTTAAAAACAAATAGAATAAAATTGAAGAAAAATCCAATCAGATCGCAGAATCTCTAACTAGAGCATAAGTTTGGGATTCATACAATAGGTTTTAGAGAAGCTGCTGCTCATTCATGTACATTAACTGAAATACTGTGATCTCGCTTGAAGTTATCCAAGGGTCTGTCATTACTATCATTAACATTCATATTTGGTGATATTCTTAATTGAAACAATAATGATCATTTAAAAATTTTCATTTTCTAAAAGCATTTTGAACTAGAGCCTTTAGAAACTGACGTCTTATATAAATACTTCATAATTTGAACCCAGAGTGATATCAACCTGGGTCCTAAATTTGCTAAAGAATAAATTAATACTTTCCTAGTTTAATACATTAAGGATTTTTTCAAACTTCTACCCCTGTCCACCTGTCTAGCAATATAAAGAAGCCAATATAAATGATACAGAAGATGGGGTTGATTAGGATTGTGTCACTAACAGCCAGATAATAGTCTCTTTATAAAATGCTTTCTATAACCCCACTGAATAACAAAATAACCTACACGGCCTATTATTTGCAAATCCCTATTATTTGGAAAAGTTATTAACAATGTAGTGTCCTACTATGTGTGTTCACATATTAAACTTCTTTAATATACAATTTTTAAAAGATACAAGTGCATTTTCATAATTATATTTAATGTTTAACATATTCCAATTAATGTTTTTAAATTTCCTTCCTAATGTATTCAATGAACTGGCTATATATTTAAATTTGATTTTCATTGCTAATTGTAGTCAAATGTAACATCACTCAATGAAGGGATTACATTTTTTTTCTTATCAACTTAAGGTGGCACTGGGTTTAACTATTCATTTAAAGTTTTAACATAATGTGTTTAATATATTTATTCTTGAAAGAAGTATTTTCAATGACTATTAATCCAAATTGTGCTCATTATCCTCCATTTGTCCCCTAGATACACTCTCCATCCTTCTCTAATAGCCAAAAACAACACTGCCTGGAGTAGAAGGGAGAGAAGAGGTCAAGTATTTATTTCTTTAGCTCTGTTTTTCAGGCATACCCTTGCATCTGCTGTTTCTCAAAACCAAGTTTATAATTGCACTTATAAAGTCTCCTCCCATCTATTGTCTCATTCTCTGCTGTGGAACACATCCCACCTTTCACCCTTTAGATCTTCAAGGGTGATGATAGTAATGAAGCATCTCCCTCCTTACTAATCCCTATAGATCCCTAGCACTATCCCTTTATGCCCTTACATTCTGCTCACAGCATTTTCCAAACCCTTTATTAAATTCTTTTCAAATTAAAAAAGTGGAATATACCTTCTGTTTGCTGCCTAGGTACTAACTGATGAATTATCAAGAAACAAAGCTCTGTATTCTAACTGCAAGTTGAACATATTTAATAATAAATGTTTATTTGAAAATACTTATTTTTTTATTTGTATCACACTTTAAAAATCATTACAGTTGCCTAGTAACTTACTCCATTAAATTAAAACATTATACCTAGAATTTGCAAGTTTTCTTCAAATTATGACCAAGTTATATACCCCATAGAGAAGTAATATTTACCCATTAGGTACATTCAATAAAGTCTTCTCTCTGTGTGTATATGTGTGTGTGTGTATACAGGAAATAAATATGAAATCAACTTTACTCATAGTATTACTTTTTTTTTTTTTTCTAATCCCGAAGATATGAAGAATCAGAGTGGACTTGCCTGAGAAGTATGTGGGTATGGAGAAAAAGGAGAACAAAGGAGATTTCCAGCATTGTTGAAAGATTAAGAACTGAGACCTTACAACAAATTGCTTAAGGAACAAAGGTCAATATAGATCTTGATACTAAGAGCAGGCAACGGGGGATGCTCTGAAAGAAAAGGCAGACTTGAAAGAGGAATGACATGAAAAATGTTATTATATTTTTATATCTATATTGAGCCATCACTATTTGCAAGCCACGTCAAGCGTGACTGTTTTTATTCTCATTTTACATTTGAAGAAAGCATAATAAAGAAAATTCTCCAGCATCTTCTAGTAGAGCAGAAAAATTTAAACCCAATTTCCTCTGATCCTGTGCCTAAGCATCGTATCAAATTCAGGCTATTCAGTTTTTTTAGATGAAAAGTGGAATAGTGCAGACAGTACCTAATTTCCGTGTGCCAAGAGTTACATACAGGGCCCATCTCTTTGGTAGGGTGCCAAGACCATAAGGCAAAATGGGGAGTTCTGTTCAAATACTACAATGGCCGCCACAGCCATGACTAAAGCAACTTATGTTGAGTGGCCACAAGTAGAGTGAAGTCTTTTAAGAAGAAGTTGCATTGATCTATATCTCTGTTTTGGTACCAGTACCATGCTGTTTTGGTTACTGTAGCCTTGTAGTATAGTTTGAAGTCAGGTAGTGTGATGCCTCCAGCTTTGTTCTTTTGGCTTAGGATTGACTTGGCGATGCGGGCTCTTTTTTGGTTCCATATGAACTTTAAAGTAGTTTTTTCCAATTCTGTGAAGAAAGTCATTGGTAGCTTGATGGGGATGGCATTGAATCTGTAAATTACCTTGGGAAGGATGACCATTTTCATGATATTGATTCTGCCTACCCATGAGCATGGAATGTTCTTCCATTTGTTTGTATCCTCTTTTATTTCCTTGAGCAGTGGTTTGTAGTTCTCCTTGAAGAGGTCTTTCACATCCCTTGTAAGTTGGATTCCTAGGTATTTTATTCTCTTTGAAGCAATTGTGAATGGGAGTTCACTCATGATTTGGCTCTCTGTTTGTCTGTTATTGATGTATAAGAATGCTTGTGATTTTTGCACATTGATTTTGTATCCTGAGACTTTGCTGAAGTTGCTTATCAGCTTAAGGAGATTTTGGGCTGAGACAATGGGGTTTTCTAGATATACTATCATGTCATCTGCAAACAGGGACAATTTGACTTCCTCTTTTCCTAATTGAATACCCTTGATTTCGTTCTCTTGCCTAATTGCCCTGGCCAGAACTTCCAACACTATGTTGAATAGAAGTGGTGAGAGAGGGCATCCCTGTCTTGTGCCAGAACAGAGCCGTCAGAAATAATGCCACATATCTACAAGTATATGATCTTTGACAAACCTGACAAAAACAAACAATGGGGAAAGGATTCCCTATTTAATAAATGGTGCTGGGAAAACTGGCTAGCCATATGTAGAAAGCTGAAACTGGATCCCTTCCTTACACCTTATACAAAAATCAATTCAAGATGGATTAAAGACTTAAATGTTAGACCTAAAACCATAAAAACCCTAGAAGAAAACCTAGGCATTACCATTCAGGACATAGGCATGGGCAAGGACTTCATGTCTAAAACACCAAAAGCAATGGCAACAAAAGCCAAAATTGACAAATGGGATCTAATTAAACTCAAGAGCTTCTGCACAGCAAAAGAAACCACCATCAGAGTGAACAGGCAACCTACAAAATGGGAGAAAATTTTCGCAACCTACTCATCTGACAAAGGGCTAATATCCAGAATCTACAATGAACTCCAACAAATTTACAAGAAAAAAACAAACAACCCCATCAAAAAGTGGGCGAAGGACATGAACAGACACTTCTCAAAAGAAGACATTTATGCAGCCAAAAAACACATGAAAAAATGCTCACCATCACTGGCCATCAGAGAAATGCAAATCAAAACCACAATGAGATACCATCTCACACCAGTTAGAATGGCAATCATTCAAAAGTCAGGAAACAACAGGTGCTGGAGAGGATGTGGAGAAATAGGAACACTTTTACACTGTTGGTGGGACTGTAAACTAGTTCAACCCTTGTGGAAGTCAGTGTGGCGATTCCTCAGGGATCTAGAACTAGAAATTCCATTCGACCCAGCCATCCCATTACTGGGTATATACCCAAAGGACTATAAATCATGCTGCTATAAAGACACATGCACACGTATGTTTATTGCGGCATTATTCACAATAGCAAAGACTTGGAACCAACCCAAATGTCCAACAATGATAGACTGGATTAAGAAAATGTGGCACATATACACCATGGAATACTATGCAGCCATAAAAAATGATGAGTTCACGTCCTTTGTAGGGACATGGATGAAATTGGAAATCATCATTCTCAGTAAACTATCGCAAGAACAAAAAACCAAACACCGCATATTCTCACTCATAGGTGGGAATTGAACAATGAGAACACATGGACACAGGAAGGGGAACATCACACTCTGGGACTGTTGTGGGGTGGGGGGAGGGGGGAGGGATAGCATTGGGAGATATACCTAATGCTAGATGACGAGTTGGTGGGTGCAGCGCACCAGCATGGCACATGTATACATATGTAACTTACCTGCACATTGCGCACATGTACCCTAAAACCTAAAGTATAATAATAATAATAATAATAATAATAATAATAAAAGAAAAAAAAAAAAAAAAGAAGAAGTTGGAAAATCTTTCATTCCTGAAAATTTCCTGGATAGTCTTAAATCCTCTTTTATGTGAACACTGAGGTGGGAGGATTTACTCATCAGACTCAGAATTACATACACTAAAATGTCCTCTGTTCTCTTCCTGCTTGTATGGGCATTTACACCTGGCTGTTTGGTTATTATTTTTTCCGTAAGAAACTCATTTTGATTGAGTAAATACAAGTGAATTATTATTTTTTTGTAATGGATATATTTTGAAACTCTCAGCACCTGATATTTGCTAAGACAGGCCTGCTTTAAACCAGCTGCTGTGAAAACAATATAAATACATTTCTGTCCATAGATACTTTTCCTGGCATTGTGCTTCTGAGCATTTACACCTGGCTGTTGGATTGTTTCTTCCTTAAGAAGCTCATTTTTATTGAGCAAATACAAGTAAATTATTGTTTTTTAATAGAAATAGGTCTGAAACTTTCTTAGTATCTGATATTCTCCAACGTGTAGGTTTGCAGTAAACCTATAATTTCTCTGCGAAGTCTAAAATTAAAACCATTTTACTAGCTGGATGGTCATTTAAAAAAATCTAAAAACAACAGCAGCAGCAATCTAACTAGGATGAATGAGTGTGTGTGTTATTTTATTTAAGTATTTATTTTTCATCAAAAAATGTATTTCACAGCAAAGTATGAGTGAGTTCTTAAAAACACTCTGGGAAAAAAAAACTTATAAAAGTTAATTATTTTAAAATCTCATTGTGAAAGTTGATCAAAGAATCCAGTAATCACTGCAGATATTAACTGAATACTGTTCACTTTAACAACTCGAAATAACTTGTCATTCCAAGACACACGCCCTTTGTTATTTGTGTCTCTAAATTTATCTTTTTTTTTTTTTTTTTTTTTTTTTGCACAAGTTACTAAAATGACCTAACACATACACTTGGTCTCTCCTGGTTGGGTGATCCAAAACTAATTACCTTTTTTCCTTTTACTTCCTAACTTCTTCGATAGCTTGTCATTGGATATTTTATCATTGTATGAGGTCTAGCCATTGAGAGGACACTCTATAACTTTGTTTCTCTCAAACTTTTTGGCCACAGATGTGTCATTCTAACTTTTACTTTAATGATTAAATGTTGTTCAGAAAGGATATGTGAAATATTCCACTAGGGAAATGTGAGAATGGTGAATATGGGTTGAAATTGTCAACTTCTTTCATGTAGTTAACCTAAGGAGAAATACTAATCTCTATTTTCCGACTTTCTTAAATATGGAGTTTAGCATGAATGTTTAAGCACTGCTATTTCCTGTATGTTTGATTTTTGAGGAGTTCATACATTCTAAACTAATGCCAAAGGGAACAATTTACCTCTGAAATTCTTCTGATTTGAAACTTAATTAAATGGTTTGCACAAAAACAAAATAATCTGACATTGCTTTGTCCTTTTCTAATTATATATAACTATCTATACACATATACACACACACACACATATAATACATATATACATACATATATTTATACTAAACAAGGACATTGGAGACCAGGCACGGTGGCTCATGCCCATAACCCCAGCACTTTGACAGGCCAAGAATGTGAGGATTGCTTGAGGCCAAGAGTTACAGACCAGCCTGGGCAACATAGCAAAACCTCATCTCTACAAAATATATTTATAAAAAAATAGCCAAGTACAGTGCTGCACACCTGTAGTCCTAGCTACTCAGTAGGCTGAGCCCAAGAGTTCAGTGCTGCAGTGAACTGTGACCTGCACTGTACTCTAGACTGGGTGACAGTAGGAGACCCTATCTCTTAAAACAAAACAAACAAACAAAAAAAAGACATTGAGTGTCTTTTAAAATAATTTGAAATAAGCAAACTGACTAATTGGAAGAGCATAAATTTGGAAAGGAAACAATTTACTGTCAAGAGAGTAAACACTTGCATATAACTTAGGGCTTTCCCCCCCCCCAGATGTTGATGATTACCATTCCTTATAATTTTAGGAAGTGGAATTCCCTCTCCAAAAGGGAACTGTATCTGCTATACAAAGGTCACCTATTTGGACAGACATCAATAAACCTAACATTCAGGATGGTGAATGTTTTGTTCTCCTTGTTGACAGGCTTGGGGCATATTACATATTATTAATATGGCTGACTAATTCCTAATTAGGAACTCATTAGCAGCTCCACAACTGTAGAGTTTGATGGATTTGCAGCCAATCTTAAAAAAGGTCACAATAAATGACCTCTGGCAAAGACTATCCCATCTGTCTATCATTTAATACCAGTATTTTTTGCTGAAAAATGTAATAATTTTGCCTCTCCTTGGGAAGATGCACAGGCCTATTTCTTTTACAAGATTATTATGTTTAATTAAATATTTATATTAATGAATGCATTCTTTGCTTTTGATTTTCTGATACAAAATGTCCATCCTCCATATACCTTATTTCAATTAGCCATTTTCCTCTTAGAAGGTATGGATATGTCAATGTGTGAGACATAACTGTTAAAGCAGAAGATTAAGATTAAAAAGAAAAAAAAGAGGCTGGGTGCGGTGGCTCACGCCTGTAATCCCAGCACTTTGGGAGGCCGAGGCGGGTGGATCACGAGGTCAAGAGATCAAGACCATCCTGGCTAACATGGTGAAACCCTGTCTCTACTAAAAATACAAAAAATTAGCCGGGCGTGGTGGTGGGCGCCTGTAGTCCAGGCTACTCGGGAGGCTGAGGCAGGAGAATGACGTGAACCCGGGAGGCAGAGCTTGCAGTGAGCCGAGATCGCGCCACTGCACTCCAGCCTGGGTGACAGAGCGAGACTCCATCTCAAAAAAAAAAAAAAGAAAGAAAAGAAGAAAGTGACATTTTAGTGATTCCCATAGCAACTGTAGAAGTTTACAACATAGCACATGTACTACTCTAAAGGAAACACTTTTATATTAATGAAAGCTATATTATTGAAACACATATTTTCTTTATTATCATTTTTGAAAGTCAGAGAGAAAATCAAACTATTTTTATAGTGAAATATGGAGCATCACTTTAAAATATGGCATTTTAATTTGAAAGCATATAAGATTGCGCTTAAAATTTAAAATCATGTTGGCCGGTGCGGTAGGATTACGTCTGTGATCCCAGCACTTTGGGAGGCCGAGGCGGGCGGATCACAAGGTCAGGAGATCGAGACCATCCTGGGTAACACGGTGAAACTCCGTCTCTGCTAAAAATATAAAAAATTAGCCGGTGCGTGGCAGTGGGCACCTGTAGTCCCAGCTGCTGGGGAGGTTGAGGCAGGAGAATGGCGTGAACCCAGGAGGCAGAGCTTGCAGTGAGCCCGGATTGCCCCACTGCACTCCAGCCTGAGCGACAGAGTGAGACTCTGTCTCAAAAAAATAAATAAATAAATAAATAATTTAAAACCATGTTAAACTCAGTCGTATTTTAAACATATAGAGTGTATTACTCTATGTTTTCTTTTCTCCTGCCTACTTTCTTTTCTTTTTTTGTTTTCTATTTTTGTTAGGGTTCATATTTATATAATTCATAGAGAATATAAAATTCAACAGAGAAATTTTTGGAAACCTAAGTTACCTCAGGATGTTCTGAAAATTTTCCAGGGTATGTAAGAAGGTATTTGCTATAGTTGGGGAAATAGTAGAGAATTAAAACAAACAAGCAACAATTCAATTTTCATTTTTTTCAAGTTGTCTGTAGATAAAACCCAATAAGTCCTATGCAAAATAAAGGAAAGATGTGTATGATTGCAACAGCTGGAGAGTGGTTGCACTCTCTTCCAATCTCTTAATTTTATTTTATTTTATTATTTTTATTTTTTGAGACGCAGTTTCGCTCTTGTTGCCCAGGCTGGAGTGCAATGGCACGATCTCAGCTCACCACAACCTCCGCCTCCCGGGTTCAAGTGATTCTCCTGCCTCAGCCTCCCTAGTAGCTGGGATTACAGGCATGTGCCACCACACGCGGCTAATTTTTATATTTTTAGTAGAGACGGGGTTTCTCCATGTTGGTCAGGCTGGTCTCGAATTCCCAACCTCAAGTGATCTGCCCGCCTCGGCCTCCCAAAGTGCTGGGATTACAGGCATGAGCCACCGCGCCCGGCCTCTTAATCTTAAAAATTATGAAATTTGAGGTGAGACTGAATAATTGAATTACCAAAATCATGCTGGGATTTTTTGGGTTTTTTTTCTGTTTCTTTGTGTTTTTTTTTTTTTTTTTTTTTTTTTTGCTCCCCAAATAGACCTGGCTTCCAGGCCTATGGGGTCGGTCCATGTAAACCACAGTAGGTTCCAATTCTTATTGTTTTGATTTATTTATTAAAGATATATTGATCCCACATTATGTACTAGACTGTGTTAGAACTGGGAATAGTTAAAATTAAAGGCAAATGTTATCATTGTCCTATAGAGTTTGTCTGGCACAAAGGATAGACATTCAATGAGAAGCTGTAACAATGAATGATGCAGATTGAGATGGGAAAGAACAGAGTACTATGGGGGAATATTAAAAATAACGTAAGCAAATCTACAGGGCACAGAAAAGCCATCACCAATGAGGTGACTTTTAAACTGAGGCCTGATATACTCTGTTTATACTCATTTATATGTTAACTTCATACACGTAACCAGGGAAGAGAAAGCATCGGCAATCCTCCAGTCTATAAACAGAGGATATGATGGTGTTAGGCAGATGGGAACCTTTGCTTTTGATGACTTGTTTGAAAACCTTTTTTTTTTTTCAGTTAATTTCTGTATCTATCTATTTTTAGACACTGGAAAAAGCAGCAGTGATTTTTTTTATTAAAATGAGAAATAGTCCAGACACACAGAGTCAATGTATATTTTAGTTAATAAACTGCCAATGTTTTACGGGCTGTTGTCCAATATAAAATAAGGGGTAGAAGTTAATTAGGCATATTTTTGTCAACATTCTATTTTAAAATGGAAATAAACAGAAAATAACTCTTTGAAATCCAATATTGTATGCTCTCATGGTAGCTGAAGCTCAAAGAAGATAGTAAAAAAAAAAAAAAAAAAAAAATTGAACTGCCCAGCAACTGAGTGCACAACCTTGTATGGGAATGAACAGCTATTCTTAGAGTAGTTACACAAAATCTAGGGTTCTTTAGAAATTACATAAAAATGAAAAGAAACAAGAAATCTTCCAGGTGACAGTCTTCAACCAAGCTGAGTTTTCTCTGTAGGTAGCTGGGAGCCACTTACAGTGAATGAAGAGAGGGGTGCAGACCAGGACTCAGTCATGTAGGATAAGGTAGGATGTCTTGATAAAATAAAATACAATTAGTAAAGAACCAGAAATCATCTAGTTGGTGTGAAAAAATATTAAGATAAGGAAAAGTAGTATATTTGAATAAAGGCTGTCTAGTACCACAGTATTTAACTCCTGAGTGCTTGCAATGTATTGTTCCTAAATTGTTCAACTTGTGTTCATCTTATCTCCGCACATAGTGAAAAATTTCCTTGAGGACAAGGTCTACACCTCATAATTATTTAGCAGCTTCAGATTTATTTGAACAGTAATGATCTGAGAGCAGACATTCCAAAAATAGTCTTTCACCAATCCAGTAGAATTCAGCTATTAAGATGGGGCCCTCTTTGCCCTGAATTGACTGACATTTTATATCTCTAACTTGAGATTATGTAGACACTGACTCTGATCAGCAGTCACGGTGGATGTTCAGCCAGGGCAGATGTTGGCAGCATTTAAATGAAATGAATCATTCTGGAGCTATGGTCAAAATTATCTTATTCATTCTTTAGAGTTTATTTGAAATATTTTCTCTAGGAAGCTTTCTCAGACCAGGCCATGTCACCCCATTTTTAAGTATGTAGTCTTCCTCCTTTGTAAAGGTTAAGTAACATAAATAAATTATTAACTATTTAATTCTTTGTTCAAAGTTCTCTATCCCTATCAAAACCAAAGAACTACAAGTAGAAGAAACTTGTCTGTCTAATTCACCACTATTTTTTCCAGAGCCCCTATGGTAATATTTTGCTCATAACAGGGGATCTATATATATATTTGTGAAATACCTTAAAATAATAAGTGTGACTTAAAAGTTTGAGATATGGGTTCTTTTTCAACTGTGCTGTTGTCTAGCAATGGGAAATTGTATGAGCCAAATAAGCATCTTACTACTTACTATTTCTCTCTCAAGAAAATCACCAAGTTTGTCGTGATGTTCAAATGAGCGCTAACTTGAGCTCTAATCACTACCCATCTACAAACAAGTTTTGTGAGGTTAGGTAAACTTTTATTATCCTCATGTTTTAACACTCAAAATGAAAATGTTGAAAATTAGCAGAACAGTAAAGGACACTATGTAAGGGAAATAGAGAGGCAGTATAATTAATAGTTAACAACTGCAGCCACAATGTTGAATTCCCACAACTGGCTTCACCACTTTCTGGCATTTGATCTGGGCAAGTTGACCTCTTCAGGTTGCAGTTTTCTCATCTATGAAGCAGGCTTTTTTAACCATTAAATAAATTAAAACACTTGCAGCACTTAGAACATTTTGGGGTGTTAAATAAGTGCTTAAATGTAATATAATCAAATATTGGATTTAGAAGTCTCACTTTAAATTTAATATGGTGGAAGTTAAACAAAAGGACAAGTTTTTTGCAGGAAGATGAGTTTAGAAACCAGTTTAATTATTTAGGTGATAAATGATGATGGTGTGCTTCAGAATATTGGCAAAAGAGGTGGAGATAAATGGAGGTAGTCAGAAGGTTTCTGGAGTACATATCAACAGAGGATGGTAAATTATTATATGGAGAAGATGATGTTATACACTGGTTTCCCCATGATCAATTGGAGGAATGTTGGTGCCACTCACTGATATTAAAAAACAGCAGGGATAGATGAGTTTTGTTTTGTATCCTATTGAGTTAGAGTTGTCTGTGGGACATCCAAGACAGCTATCCAGTAGCGTGTTTGATATATAGATTTGTAATCCAAGCAAGAGAGCCAGAATGAAGAATAAGCCATAAACGAAAGATGAGAAAAGACAATAGTGGGAGGAAGTAGAAGGTCATGCGTGGGGGAATAGTTAAGACTGAAAAGTCTCCAGTAGCTCATATGCAGATGAGACAGCCAGAGTGAGGAATAAGTTGGAAGTAGAAGAGCAGTCACGATTTTAAAGAAAGAAGTAGGAGATAAAATTCAAAGCACAGATATAGGCAATAATAATGACACCTCTGTCATTTACAGAGAAAGTTTCAAAGAAAAGTACACATATTTGGAAAGTTGGGATAATATTAATTTTTGTCTTTCTAGTGGAGTATTAGTTTTCTATTAATGTGTAATGAAAGACAACACATGTAGTGTCTTTAAACAATACCCATTGATTATTTCACAGTTTTGTAGGTTAGATGTCTGAGTGGGCTCAGCTGAGCGTTCTGCTTAGGGTTACACGACAGAAACCAGTGTGTTCACCAGGCTGAGCTCTTGTAAGAGCTGTTCTAAACACATTCAGGCTATTGACAAAATCATTTACTTCTAGTTGAATGTCTTCTATCTTTGTTTTCTCACACGTGCAAGCTGAGATTGCTGCTCTGCTGCTAGAGTTCTTACACATTCCTTCACAAATGGCTTTCTGCATCTTCAGGCAAGGTGTGGCACATCAAATCTCCCTTACACTTCAGTCACTCTACCTACCTCTTACTCTACATCTTCTTGACTTCTGCCTCTGATGTTAAGGCTCCTGTGATTACATTTAGCCCACTCAGATAATTTAGGATTATTTCTTCAATTTAAAGTCAACTGATTAGCAACTTTAATTACACTGCAGTGTCTTTATCATGGAAGGTAATATATTCACTGGTGTTACAGATCACCATATTCAGTCACAGATACCAGGAGAGTAAGGAAATGTTCTCCGAGAACATAATTCTACTTACTGTAAATGGTGCTTTCTTTCCTCTCTGGAGAAAGAGGAAAAAAACATGTATTAACAGCAGGGATGGAAAAGCTGAAATGACTGAAGATTATAGCCATAGGTTAAATGATGTTTTTTACCAGTGATGTATAAAAATATTTCTTTTATTTCCTAAAAAACTGAAATTCTCTCTTTACCCTCCTACCCAGCCAAAACATTACTTTTTCCCCCTAATCAGCTAATTAATCACTATCTGGTGCAGGAAGTAAAGAGATCTGGTAGTAGTCTGTTCTGACACTTCTAATAAAGATGTACCTGAGACTTGGTAATTTATAAAGGAAAGAAGTTTAACTGACTCACAGTTCCACATGGCTGGGGAGGCCTTACAATCATGGCCAAAGGCAAAGGAGGAGCAAAGTCACATTTTACATGGCAGCAGATAAGATAGTTTGTATAGGGGAACTCCCGTTTATATAATTATAAGATCTCCTAAGACTTATTTACTACCACAAGAACAGTATGGGGAAAACCGCCCCATAATTCAATTATCTCCACCTGGCCCTGCCCTTGACATGTGGGGATTATTACAATTCAAGGTGAGATTTGTGTGGGGACACAGCCAAACCATATCAGATATATGTTTGGAACTATGTTATATTTGTTTTTACATAAATTATATAATCAAGCATATATTGTTTTGCAGTTTGCCTTCCCTTTTTTCTTAATTTTTGCTGGATGCCATTTTATATCAATATATATTAATCAATCTCATGTTTTATGCTACGGTATATGAATGTCAGTTTAGATGTAATATAATTTAAATAAATTTAAAAGTAACCATTGCCCCAATTAAAGAGATCTAGGGTTATTTCTAATTTGTGTTATTATAAATAATGTTTAATTAACCTATTTAGTATATGTTTTTAATGTATAGATGGAAATAAGAATTATAAATTCATAGGAGACTGTTTTAATAATTTTGATTCCAATGTTTTCTGTTATCTAGTTTGCAAATGTATATGGCTATGTGTGTATCCATACCTTTTCTGTATTGTAATTTATCATTATTTCTCCTTTAGTGTTCATTTTTTAGGTCTCGTTTAATAAACCTTGTCTAAGACAAGGGTATAACCAGATTACATTGTGTTTTCTTTTCCTCTTTCTCTTCCTATGTACATGTGTGTATGTATATATATATATATTTGTATATGTAAAATATAACATAATTATTTAATATGATTTCATTTATACCCTATATTTGAAGTTTACAACATAATTATTTAATATGATATCATGTATACCCTGTATTTGGAGTTTCTTGAGTTATGGGTGATATGGATCTATCTGTATTTTTTTTTATATCTATAGTCAATTATTTCAACACCATTTATTTTTATTCAATTTCTCCCCACTCATTTGAAATGCCACATTAATTTATTCTCTGCTTCTTTAACTACACAATTTAGGTTCTGATACATTTTTTATGTTGCATTTACATACCTGCTATTATAACATCACAGTATTTTAATTACTATAGCTGTAAAATACTGTAATAGGAAATGTCCACACTTTTTGTAGTTGCTTCTTCCAATTTTTTAAAAATTTTTTGTAAACTAATGTTTTTATTTTAATTGTGAAACTTCACAGAAATCGTGGTAAAGTTTTTATTAAGATACACTAAATTTACTTATTAATTTGAATAAATTTTATAGGTATTATATTAATTTTTTAAGACTTTTATTATGGACTTCAGAGAGTTTAATTATTGTCTCTATTGAAATTCAACTCTCTCTTACATTCTCTCTTTTATATATTAGATATATATATTTTATTGGCTTTTATAGTTTGTCCTGCTTCTGTAATACAATCAAATTTGTCAGGATTTCCTCTGATTCCCTACCATATATACTTGAGCAAGTTATTTGAGGTAAAGTTTAAGATGGAGCACCATGAACCGCTGGCTCTTGCCTTTGTCTTCAGTAAGTGCGGGCAAAGCAAGTCTGAATTTAAATATTTTTGAGTTCTCAGTTTGACAAGCTGTGCCTCCTGCTCAGCTTTACTTTCTGAGGGCAGACAACTCCTATCTCTAGCGCTCACAGGTGGGTCAGAGTGCTGAGCTGAAGCCACTTCCAAACAAAGGGCCCATGAACTAAACATGGTGGTGTTTTGTTTTTTTGGTTTTGTCAGTTTGTTTAAGCATTTAGTATATTAAGTTATGAAGCATTATTTTGGTGGCATTCCCAGCATTTGCAGCATTATTCTTTGAAATAATTTTATGGCTGCTTTTGTCCTTTTTTTTACCTCTAAGCCATTCTTATAATTTCCAGTTCCTCAAAGGGTCCGTCTTCCCATTACCTTGAATGATTTGAATTTATGAGTACTTTTATGTACCTTATGTCATTTTGTTAAATTTGTGGTAGGTGGGAGAGATTATGGTACCTTGTAAAGGGACTTTAAATAATTTTGTAATAGTGTGAAAATAAGCAGTATTCGAATGACTTCAGGCAATTAAATGACAAAGAAAGCTTAAATATTTGTATTATAGAAATATTTTTACTTTATCATATATAACATGACATGAAAAAGTCTTATTATCTGTCAAGCATTTTAAATTATATCTAATAGTTTCAGTTACTAATTAATTTTTTCTTAAATGGTATTTGAAATCCATTAAACTACTTAAGCTGTTTAACTTGCAAATAAAGATCTTTACTTTCTATCTTTAACAAAATTATTCATAGAATGAGTTTGAACCATAGTGTCAGGCAATATTAAGTGAGAAAATTAATTAAAATTCAGTAAAACTAAAGTCACTTGTTATTAATATTTAGAGAGTGAGTTACTAGAAGTTGTAATAAATATACATTTTTGGAATGTAATTTATTTAAAAATTGTAAGCTCATGTAAAATTTTTAATCACAGAAATCTTATTAAACGCTCGTCATTATATTCATGTTGTAACTGTATCCTAATAATTTTTACCTTTTCGTGTTTCCTTTGCATTGTGAACTTTAAAAGTTGACCAACCATTCTTTTTGTAAAGAAGTTACCCTTTTTTTAATCTGCCAGAACTAAACAACAAATAAAAACAAACTTTGTCATTTGATAAACTAAATATTTTTCAATATTCTCCAGTAGGTTGGTTGAGAGTATTCTCTTCTTCTCTGGGATTTTTGTTTTTTTGTTTTGTTTTGTTTTCTTTCTTTCCCTTTTTTCCATTGCCATCTCACAAGTTGAAGTTATTTAAAAACACACACACAAATATTAAATTAAAAATTCATTTATTTTAAGATACACCACTTTTCTAATGTCTGAATATGGGTGAGCATCGAAATCAATGTGTGCATTTAATTATATTCTTCAAAAATATTGTATTACATCAATTATATATCTTATAGTTGATGCCATCTTAGAACTGAAATATTAAAAAATCATTCAAGTCAATTAAATTTTTAAAGCCATATTTATGCTTTATTTTTATTATTTTATTTTATTATTATTCTTTTGAGACAGAGTCTTGCTCTGTTACCCAGGCAGGAGCTCAGTGGTGTAATCTTGGCTCATTGCACCCTCCACCTCCCAAGTTCAAGCGATTCTCCTGCCTCAGCCTCCTGAGTAGCTGGGATTACAGATGTGCGCCACCATGCCAGCTCCCTCAGTTTCTTGAAGTACATGGGAGTCATATTGGCCAAAGCCTCTTAAAGTAAAAGTAAAAAAAAAAAAAAAAAAAAAAAGACTAGTTCTTCCCACCACTGTCGTTTATCATTCAGGACTTGCCAACTCCCTGCAACTTTCTCAAAAAGCAGTGCACAACATTTCTTCTTTTTATAAAACCGCTAAACTCCTCATTGTTCTTTGGACATACTAAACACAAGCCAGTTTACAGTGTATGCCCCAAATTGTAATTCATTCTTCTCAAATAAAGTATTTTAATTTTATAGATTTGTCCCCCTATTTTATTTGACTTTTACAGAAGCCTCACCAGAAACAATCTTGTTGCACCTTTATCTTGAACTTCTAGATTCCAGAAAATAAATGTCTGTTTGCAAAAAAAAAAAAAAAAAAAGAAAGAAAGAGAGAAGAAGAATATTGCACAATAACCCTAATAACAAGTACCCACTTAAAATGTTTCTTCAGTTTCCTTCCATAAATGTAGGTGTGAACAAAACAAAATGTAATTTGAGGGCTGTCACTTAAGATTTCTAGAAGGTTTTAGAACAAGCCCTGATTGTTTACTTCAGGGAACTGAAAGTCAAAAAAAAAAAAGATAGACTGGATAGACAAAAATCCTAATACACATCCAACCAGTTATTATAAAATTTTTTCAAAAATGTGTGAAACAGAGAGTTAGAGAGCAAGAAAGGAAGGAGAACATAGGATTAAAGTGCTCAAATTTATAGAAAGAAGACCCCTCATATGTTTATATTCACTGTACTTCTTCATTTGCCATTGCATTTATTCTCACATAACATATTATTACATGATTGTCTACTTGATTTTTTTATTTTTCTCCACTAGAATCTAACTTCCATTAGAGTACAGTTCATGTTTATTTTATTCATCAAATTATCTAAAGCTCTAGTATAGCATCTTGCACAGAGTAGCTATTCAATATTATTTTAGAAAGATTAGATGAGATTGGAACTCACCCATGGAGAAAGATAGCCAGTGAGATCCTTTCAATGGTGAATTGACTTGAGGTTTTGTAAGAATAAGAATTATCTAAGATTTATTTTTTTTTCCAAGGGAAAACTGTTCAGTTAGGGTAGACTTAATTTTCATATTTAGAAATTGAATCAAATTATACATTCAAAGACTTGATTCTTTTTCATAAGCATGTACTTTTTATAATATACGTGGTTTAACATCGAGATCAATTCCCTATTATTTTCCTAAGATATTTTCCGCCTTTTGCTGCAATGAGAATACTGCAGCAATGAGAATACTGCGGCAATGAGAATACTGCAGCAATGAGTATTTTGCAGCAATGAGTATTATACAGCAATGAAAAATCCTATCAATAAGAAAATTATTAAATTGAAATACTATTTCATTTCTTTAGTTTCCACAGTCACTCACACTCAAATAATCTTTGCTTTTCATTAACTTTAGAGAGTACAGGAGTTTTGCTAGTGTTCAGTTAGGTGACTCGAAATGATAAATGGACAAACTGCATGGTGAATAGAATGAATTCAGCAGAAGCAGAGACTTAGAGCAGTTAGTGTTATTAATCAACAAGTCCCCAGGATTAACAAAAAACTTGGAAGTTTGGAATTCTCACAGAACATTAAGAGGTTTTGGCCAATATGGTTCCCATGTATAAGCACAAGGCGAATCCAGTTATGGTCTGCACATAAAAAGGCATGCTGACAATGCACAGTTCACAATACTGTTAAAAGGATAGAATTAGTTAGTTCAGTATAGCATAAAAAGTATAATAGGACAAAATGATATTCTATTCATATCATAATTATTTAAATAAAATAATCACAACTGGGCCTTTTATTCCTTAAGCTGCTGAAAACAGGCAAGATATTTTCGTTTCCATTGAAAAATTAAAGTATGAAATAAATTCAATCAGGAAATATTTAATTCATCAAAAATAGCCATTTAAGCTCTATACTAGAACGGAGATGAACTCTTCAGGGATCTCTAACAGCACTTAGAGTAAATTTAATTCCCCAGAGTCCAAGCTAGGGTAGGTGAAAAATGTACACGGAGCAAGGGGTGGCTCTGCCATTCAAATGAGTACCCAGTTCTTAGAGGACATGGGAAGTCAACAGTCCAATGTAACAGGTTGGACAGAAAGATGGGACTATGGACAGAAAATAGGTGTATGGGTCCGCAAAAGATAATATAATAAATAGATAATGTAGCAGCACACATATCGGGTCAGGAGGTTCTGAACACAATTGGTAAGTAATATAAGATTATGAGAAGCTAGTGTCTTTGCAGCATGGAATTCACCATCTTTACTATGCCAGGTCAGGAAAGACAAAGGATTCACAAAGGGAGAATGAATTGTGTGTCTCCCTGAATACTGAATATGTTACTGATGAACATAGAGAAGTGAAAAGAACTAATGTAATCAAGTTAAAAAAAAAGAGTAGTAAGTTTTGAATTAGTAGCCAAAACCAATTTCTAGTAACATATTGGTGTCCTTCAAAATATTGGAGGATATATGTACATGAATATATAATGTAAAAACATCAATTACTATTCGTTGAGAAGTGAACATTTTGTTGTATATTTTTGGAATTAATAACTTGGGTTTTTTACATTAATTCTATGACATGGCAGAAAGCTTATGGTTTCTGATACAATTATAAGTGAACTTCAGGTTAAAAGATAAATTTGCAGTTAGGTTTGTGCATTCAGACATCCAAAAATATCTAAAGGAATCAACAGAACTTCCTTTTGTTCTTTGCAGTATCTTTAAAATATTTCACTTTGATTTGATATTATCTGACATTTGTGCTATTTGAATCGTTGAAATAAGAGCTCCATGTCTAGTGATGTAAGTTTCTGAGATATTCAGAAAGTCAGACACTATATTAATTAAATCACGAATTTTGTGTGTAGCTTTTGTCTCTTCCTCATTGCAATAACCAGAAGACTTTATTCCCTCTAGGACTGTAAATCAGCGAATCTTGGGCTAGCCATAGAAGCATTAAGAATGTCTTAGCTGTCCTGGGCAGTAACTCAGTTCTGTGAAATTATATTCACTGGGATCTATGGGGTGCTTGAGACAGCTTTATTTCTCAAATTTATTACATTCTTTCACAGCTTCTCTTAAAGATTTCATAAACTCACAATGAAGAGTGGTCACTTAGATTCAGGCTCCAAACATAGCAGAGGTAATCAGGCTTGCCTTTTCCTGTGTCTTACATGAATAGCAAGAGCATTAACTAGTAATAAAGGTACCTGTTGATCAGGGGGAGAGAAGGCCCAGGCAGTTCTCTTCTGCCTTAACATCGTGCCTGGGAGATTTCTCTGGGTCATTTAGCAAGCCAACTCTCTGTCACAGCTGAGCTTAAATTTTATAGAAGAACAATTTTTGGATTTCAAAAAGAACTCACAGGACATTTTCAAACTCTTTACTGTTTGACCTATTTGCATATTTCTAAAGAAAATTTTATATTGGTTTATTACAGGAGCAGATGTGATTTTATATTAGTAAACAGTGACTCAAATTTTTATTGCTTTATGGTTTTATTGATTTGTTCGCTTTATGTCTTGGGGAGCAAGATGTCTTTTTTGCTTGCTTTATTAAATGTATTTGATTTAATATCCTAGAATGAGCTGGAGTTAAAAGTAAAAATTATATACATATATATAAACATACACACATGCAGATACATGCACACACATACATATAGCTTGTGTGTGCATCTGTTTGTGTGTATGATTGAGTATTTACCAAATTACTGGATTTTGATCTAACTGTAAATAATAATAAAAAAAGATGCAGTTTCAAACTAAAATGTTCCATTTGAGTTTAGTAGATAATAATGTATTAATATTTAAAATAACATACCTCATAACCATCTGTTTGATGTATTTCAAAAGTGCATTTATATGTCTTTGTGGAACTATAAAGCAAGTTTTGTAAAATGTTAATACTAAAAAATCTGGTGAAGAGTATATGGTCATCAATCCAAAATGGTTTACTGAGCTACCCAAAGCACCACACAATATTTTAAATTTTCATAGGAAACACAGCAAAACTTGAGATATTTTGAATACGTCATACACAATTAGTTTGATATTCTTCTCTGCTTCAACATTGAATTAGGTTACATTCCTTTGATACCAACGTGTCTTTAATAACTCAGAACTTCTGTTGTCGCCATGATTAACCACACCAACAACAAAAGTAAAATGTCAGAAATCTGTGTGGAAAAACAAATGTGGTTAGTGATATCTAATCTGGCTTCAAGATTTGAAAAATTATGTGGGGCCTATCATATATAGGGGCCTATCATATATATAGGGGCCTATCATATATATGATATATATATACATATTATGTGGGGCCTATCATATATAGGGGCCTATCATATATATATATGATATATATGAAACATATATATGATACATATATCTGATATATATGATACATATATCTGATATATATGCTATATATATCACATATATATGCTATATATCTCATATATGATATATATGCTATATATAGCATATATAGCAATATGTCATATATAGCATATATATGCTATATATATCATATATAGCATATATATGCTATATATCTGATATATACGCTATATATATATCATATATATGATATATATGCTATATATCAGATATATATGATATATATGCTATATATGATATCTCATATATGATATATATATGCTATATATATCATATAGCATATATATCAGATATATCATATATATGCTATATCTGATATATACGATATATAAATCATATATATGCTATATATATGATATATATGATATATAATCTTAGCTCTCTATTCTACATGATCTATTTGTCTGTTTCATCACCAATACCACACTGTCTTGATTACTGTAGATTTTATATATATATATATAATATACATAAAATTTGGTTTCAAGATTTGCAAACTTATGTGGGACCTATTTTTTATATATATATACTGAATATATATATACTGAATATATATATATACTGAATATATATATACTGAATATATATATATACTGAATATATATATACTGAATATATGTATATACTGAATATACATACTGAATATATATATACTGAATATATATATACTGAATATACATATATATATATATATATATACTGACTATACATATATATATTCCGTAATTGTGGTCTTTAAGATAGACATAAGGACTTTCTTTCAATTTATGTGAATTATGTTTTTCAAATTACTATTAGGTTTTAGAGTATAAATACTTACAATTTGGCCTTAGATATCTAATAACATTATAAAGTTTATTTTAGGTATTTCCTTTGGCCTGGGGTGAGGTGAAAAAATACTAAGCCTCTAAGGGTGTTGTGAAAGTAGAAATTTTCATAATCTCTTGTATTAAGGGGGTCTTAGGACTACTTCTCTTTAAGTTGGCTGTTAAAAACAGCATTTGTTAAGTGAAATAATTAGCTGAAATTTTAAAATATTAGATTAGAGATATTTTTCTAGTTTTACTTTGTTATGAGTTTTTATAATAGATGCATGTTGACTTTTAAAATTTCTTTTTACAATTTTTGTTTTAGTTTATTGATTTCACTTTTTCTCCCTTTTAAATAGACTATTTTTAGGAGCGGCTTTAGATTCACAGAAAAATTGAGCAGAAAGTACAGAGTTCCCATATAACCCCTGCACCAACATATGCATAATTTCTCCTACTATCAACATCGCTCGGCATACTGGTAAGTTTGTTACAATTGACAAAACTACATTGACACATCATTGTCACCCAAAGTGCATAGTTTGCATTGGGTTCGCTCTTGGTCTTATACATTCTGTGGCTTAAACAAACATACAATGAAATGTTTACAGCCTTATGGCACTATACAGAACAGTTTCACTGCCCTGAAACTCTTCTATGCTTTGCTTATTCATCCCTCCTTTCCTCCAAACCCTGGTAATCACTGATCCTTTTACTGTCTTCATCATTTTGCCTTTCCAGAATGTTATATAGTTGGTATCACACAGTATGTAGTGTTTTCAGATTGGCTTCTTTCACTTGGGAATATGCATGTAAGTTTCCTCCCTGTCTTTTTCTGACTTGATAGCTTATTTCTTTTCAGTGCTGAATAATATTCCATTTTCTGGAGGTACCACAGTTTATCCATTCCCACACTAAAGGACACCTTTATTGCTTCTAAGTTTTGGCTATTACAAATAAACCTCTTATAAAGATCCATGTGCCAGTGTTCATGTGGACACAAGTTTTCAACTCATTTGAGTAAATACCAAGAAGCACGATTACTGGATCCTATGGTATGGATATGCTTACTTTCTTCAGAAACTGCCGAGTCATTTTCCATAGTAAATGACTTACTCTCTTTTATTCCTATCAGCAATAGTGGGAGTTCCTTTTCCTCTCTATCTTCCTCTGGATTTGGTGTTACTGTTTTGGATTTTGACCATTCTAGTAGGTGGGTAATGGCATCTTGTTGTTTTAACTTGCAATTCCCTAATGACAAATAATGTGTATTATATTTTCATGTGCTTTTTCTGCCATCTATATAACTTCTTTAGTGAGCTAAATATTGAGGTATTTTGTCAATTTTTAAATCTTGTTAATTTTCTTATTCTTGAGTTTTAAGAGTTCTTTGTATATTTAAGCTAACAACCTATTATCAAATATGCATGTTGCAAATATTTTGTTTCGATGTATGACTTAAAAGGTTTTTCAGACCAGAACCTTTTAATTTTAATGGTGTTCAGCTTATCAATTACATTTTTCATGAGTCATGTCTATGTGTTGAATTTTAAAAGCCATTGCCAAAGCCAAGAACATCTAGAATTTCTCCTTTGTTCTTCTAGATGTTTTGTAGTTATGAATTTTATATTTACATCTATGAAACATTTTGAGTTAATCTTTGAGGCTTATGTGTATCTAAATTTATATTTTTTCATGTGGGTGTCAGATCCAGCACAATTTATTAAAAAGATGATAGTATTGTATTGCTTTTGTATCTCTCCATTGTGTTGCCTTTTCTCCTTTGTCAAAGATCAGTTAACCATATTTATGTGAATCTATTTCTTGGCTCTCTATTCTACGTGATCTATTTGTCTGTTTCATCACCAATACCATACTGTCTTAATTACTGTAGTTTTATAGTAAGTTTTGAAACTGGGTAATGTCATTCTTTTTGCTTTGTTCTCTTTCAATATTGTGTTGGCTATTATGGGGTGGTATTTTTTTTTCTTCTCCATATAAACTTTAAAATCAGTTTGTTAGTATCCACAAAACAACATCCTGAAATTTTGAGATTTTAACTGGGATTACATTGAAAATCTAATTAATAAAAATATGATATAGAAAATAAAGCAAATTAAAAAACAGTGTAACAACTGCTTACATACCATTTACATTGTATTATATATTGTAAGTAACCTAGAGATGATGTAAAGTGTAACAGGAAGATGTGCGTAGATTATACACACTATGTCATTTTATATAAGGGACTTGAGCATTAATGGATAATGGTATCAGCTAGGGGTCCTGAAACCATTCCCCCATGGATACCAAAGGATGACTTTGCACAAATACACCCATTTCTCCCCTAGAAAACTGAGCATATTTAGAAGTGAATGCTTTATAATGGAGTTCCACTTACATTTCCTCAATTTACTGTGCTGAGCATTAAGCTTAGAATTTAGATATTTATGCATTTGTACTTCAGTAAAAATTACATCTTACAAACTCAATTTATCTTAATGTGAACTGTCACCAAATCTCAGTCTCCAGCTTAGCAGATATGTCAGCCAGTCCTTAATGAGATTACATGAATATTGGCTGATTTTTATAGATGAACTTAGCCTTCCATTGCTAAAAGGCTAAAAATTCCAGATGGCTAGAATTTCAAAGGTTTAGAATTTTGGGCTTGGAGTTAGAACATCGTGTGTTGGCAACCTAGTAGTATTGCATGTGTTATTGTTCAATTATAAAACAAAACAAAAATTATAACTTTTTTTGCTCCAGTTAATTGTCTAAAAAATTTAAAATATAGATAATACCAATGCTATTAGTTGGCAACAGAAAACAAAACACATTACTCATTTTGGAGAAAGAGAAGCCAGATTCATCTTGTTCCTTCTATTCCCTCTTTTTATTGTAACTGAAGTCTAATTGAAAAAAAAAAAACTGTTGTGTACAGTGATAAGCTGCTCAGTTGAAAGCTTTAATCTATGTGCTATGTATACCTTTGATAATCTGCTCCATCATAATTTTATTGTATTTTTTAGTAACCTCCACATTATCATTTTGGGGGAGGTCCTAGGAACATTCACTGCTCTCCTCACTTTATCGATTGTCCAATGGTAATTTGAAATGTACAGTATGAGAGATTTTGGCTGTATAAAATGGAAATTAAGTTATTCACAAATGTGGTTTTACTAGCTTATAAACAAAACAAAATCACTAATATTGGAGGAATAATAAAATGTCACGCTCACTTATAGTGACATTAGATCCTGGGTTCTGTTTGTACTTTGTCTCTGGCTGTCACTGTTGAAAGCAGGTGTCCCAGTGTCTATTTGTTTGGACCTAAAGAACTCAGGGCCCCTAATCTAATGCCAATGTTGATAGCTCCTCTACTAGTTTCTGGTTATTGGTGCAATTTCTGTAATTGCAATAAAAGTTGCATTGAATAGTTGAGGAAGATCAACAATCTGTTCCACTGATCACAACCTGTAAAGTTTTCCTTGCTTTGTCATAAATTACAAGAATACCTTTTATTCAAATATAGAATAACCTAGATCCCAGAACATTTCTAAATTGCTAAACGTGACATGTATACAGAAAGACAGATTGCTGTAAAAGGTGACAGTAATTGTATACATACTGTTAAATGCTTCTCAATGAAAAGTGAATCTTAACAGTATTGTATGGAAATGCCAATGTCTTAAATATTTGTATACTACTCAATGAAAATTACCCTTCCAGGAACTTATGGTTGGGCAATGAGCATAAATGTTTTCTGTTTTAGTATATTCACTGCTGTGTTGTATGTAGAGGTAACAGAAATTGAATTTAAGCTAACTATGGCATTATGTACATAAATTCTGAGAAATCCATGAAATCTAATATTATGCAAAACAATCTAATCAAAGTATTTCCAAAATATTTCCTCCACTCAATTCTGTGTTCATTGATCTAATACCTGGCACATAAAAAGCACTCAATAGAATTAATATAAAGGAAAAAAATTTTTTTTGAGATGGAGTCTTGCTTTGTTGCCCAGGCTAGAATGCAGTGACATGATCTCGGTTCACTGCAATCTCAGTCTCCCGGGTTCAAGCGATTTTTCTGCCTCAGCGTCCTGAGTAGCTGGGACTACAGGCATGCACCACCACACCTGGCTAATTTTTGTATTTTTGGTAGAGATGGGTTTTTACCATGTTAGGCACATTGGTCAGGTTGGTCTCAAACTCCTGACCTCAGGTGATCTGCCCGCCTAGGCCTCCCAAAGGGCTGGGATTACAGACATAAGCCATCGTGCTTGGCTGGAAAAATACTTTTCATTTGTGTTTTCCTTGTTACTTTCTTTACATCAAACTCCATGCTATTTTAGTAAACTCAGAATCATTAAGATAGAAGCTATATCAGCAAAAAAAAAAAAAAAAGTAATTTTTGTGTGGCAAATAATTAGAATTCAGAGCTCAGTGGTATGAAGGCATAATTGCTTTATTGCAGATCATTGGCAAACACAGGTCTACAATCCATTTATATTCTTGCGAATTTAGGAAAATAGTATTTCTTTTCATCTCCAAAATTGAAGAGAAAAGAATTCTTTCAACTGTAAGAAAATGATGTACCATCAAAATTAGAGGCTATCCATATGGTAACAACGTTGTAATTCGTCTTGGCACTGAGCTGATAAAAAAATATTCTGTTTCATAGATCATTTGTTTAGTTTTCCTGATCCCCTTGTTTTTCTTTTCCAATTGAGGGGGAGAAGATAATTCCTATTTTGCACATCTTTATTAATCAAGCAAAACTGGGGAACAGATGTGGGATTCTTTAGCTGTTATGAGGATAGACAGAAGGAGAGCTATAATTTTTAGGCTTGTCTCTTTAAATGATGCCCATGAAACATTAGCATCAGATACAGAGCCACTGAGATGAAGAATCCAAATGGCACCAGTATGTAATAAAGGAAAAGTAAATAAGTTGTACTTCTTTGCTGATGTGCATTTACTATGTAATAATATAAATACACATTGCTGTTGGTTGTTGACTAGAAGCCAATGGAATCATCCTTGCTACAAGATTTTCAGATTTTCTGTTTCAATGGAGACTGCAATAAAGACACACTTTGCTTAAAAAATATCATCCTAGTAGATATTTTTAACAAGTAGTATTTGTCAAATATGGAAGTAGAATTTGGAAGGTCAGGATTAAATGGCCTCCAGATACATTTATCTATATTGTACACTGACTCATTCATTATCAAATTTTGTTTTATTTTATAATAGTAGTTTCAAGCCCATTGCCACATAACGATATCAATCTCTTATATTTTAATGTTCAATAATTGAACTATTGGATTCTATAGAAGCATCTTCAAAAATGCTTATTATTTGCAATAAATATATTTAGGCTAATAAAACTGTATTTGTCAGAAATATTTCCATCATGTGTTTCAATGTGTGCAGCATATACTTTACATACTATGGAGAACAGAAATCAAATAATATATTAAATATAAGATTTCTACTTTGATGAAATTTGAAAAAATTTTTTAAGCTAACTTGTTAACCTTCTCTTTCTTAAAGGTAAATCCCTACCTCCATTTTAATAAGTATACCCCATCTCAATCCTGTATCAAGATATAATGAACATTCATAAACAAATAGCATTTTAAGTGATACTCTCTTTGAAAGCCTGTGTTAAAACTTATGTGATTTATTTCATATGCCTTCATAATTCAAAGCCAAGAGTGGTCCCAACCTTTTCTACTGCCATTCTTTTTATTATTTTTGATTATATTTCTAAGGTGCCTATTCAGCTGTATTATTATTTACTTTGACTTTCAAATTCAAAACCACCACTAGTGGAAATCAGAAATAATCACCAGCATTACATAAAAATCCCACTACCTAACACAATGCTCATGTCCTGGGATTTAAAGTGAATGAGATAGGTTTTCTGTTATCTAGGAGTTTTTGACCTAATCATTATGCTGGGGGAAAGAGAGTTACTTTCAGGGGAGTTGTAAAGTAATTTTGACTTTATAATACTTCTGGTAAATATAAACTCACACTCTACAAATTTGAAGATCCAGATTAATGATCTCTTGACATTCTTCCACCTCCCATAAGAAACATTCCCAAGGATTTTGCCTTCTCTCTAGAATAGCAATGGTTTTAACAGATTTAAAATTAGTAAGAAATGTCCTTATTTTTCAGGAGAAGAAGTTAAAATAAAAAGTGATTTTTTAAATTTGGAAGTTGGAGTCAAATCTAATAGGCTTTCTGATATCAATAAATCGCACAGCAGCAACAAAAACAGCAAAAATATACTAAAGTTATTTTTATGTGGTGGGTATTTATGTTTCCAAGTAAAAACTTGCCTTAAAACTTTTGGAACAATATGTAACTAGCAAATATAGTTTTGAAAGTTTTTATGCGGTATTCCACAAACGTCTTAGTATATGGTAGAGAAATTGAAGATAAAATTAATTCCACACTTGAAATTTGTGTAGGTTTACTTCACTCTAAAGCAAGTTCTTCACATATAAACTTTTATTGGAAAACGGAAGTTTTAGAGTACCTTAAAAAGAAGGCAGTGCTTATTTTGAAGAGCAGAAACTAAATTCGAGAGTCCCCTGTGAATGATAATCAAAGAGAAAAATACCACAATCCTGACGCCACAATAGAAAAAGAAAAGAAGGGCAGATGCTCAAAATTACTGATCATGGTTTTCATCCATCAATTTTTTCACAGGAACAACTCTACATACATCAGTCCAACCCAGAAGAAGCAGAACTTTATTTAGTTATGCTTAATGTGTGTGTATAGTAATGGTAATAAGAGCTAACACTCGATTATTACAATATCGCTCATAGTTGCATGAATTAGCTCATTTAACACTCATAAGAACTATAAACGCTATGAGATAGAAAACAATATTTTATTCATTTCTATAGGAATATGTATATATGACAATTTATGTAATTGTTCTGATTTCCAAGCTAGTGTTCACATTATTTAAACTTTACACCATCCTTAAGTTTATAAATATTCTATTTACATTCCCTTTCTTGAATTTCCCTCCCATGCCCATTATATCCACACAATTAGTCAATTAATTCCCAAGTTATTTTCATTCTCTCTCACAATCTGCCTCTCACCTCCCTACATTTTGCTAATTTCTTAACGTCCATCAGGGTTTTTGTTGTTGTTAGTTTAAATTTAATTTTAAATAGAAACACACACACATTTTGACTGTCATCTCCCCATTCCCCCAATCCACTAGGCTCTGTAACCACCATTCTATTATCTGCTTTTATGAGTTAGACAAAGACTTTTTTAGCTTTTACCTGTGGGAACATGTGGTATTTTTCTTTGCCTGGCTTATTTTGCTTAACATAATATTCTTCAATTCCACCCATGTTATTACAAATTATATAATTTTCTTCTTTCTTAAGGTGGAGGAGTATTCTATTGTGTATGCATACCATTCTTTACTTATCCATTTATCTGCTGATAGAAAATAACCTTGATCCCATAACCTGGCCATTGTAAATAGTATGGCAATGAAAATGGGAGGGAAGAAATCTCTTTGACAAACTGATTTCAGATATTTCTGGGTAAATATAGAGAAGTGGGATTATTGGAACATAACAATTATATTTTTTGATGTCCCTTTATACAATTTTCTACCATGACCATACACTCCTGCCAATAACATACAAGGGCTCCCTTTTCTCCACATCTTCATCAACACTTGTTATCATTTCTATTTTTTATACTCACCATTCTGACAGGTGTGAGAACACATTTCATTGTGGTTTTAATTTGTATTTCCATAATCATTAGCAATGCTGAACATTTTTTAATATATCTGTTGGCCATTTGTATGATTTTTTTTTTGAGATAGAGTCTCGCTATGTTGTCCATGCTAGAGTGCAGTGACGTGATAGCTCACTGCAGCCTCCACCTCCCAGGTTCAAGTGATTCTCCGGCCTCAGCCTCCTGAGTAGCTGGGACTACAGGCACCTGCCACCATGCCAGGGTAATTTTTGTATTTTTAGTAGAGGTGGGGTTTCACCATGTTGGCCAGGCTGGTCTCGAACTCTTCACCCCAAGTGTTTTTCCCACCTCAACCTCTTAAAGTGCTAGGATTGCAAGTGTGAGCCACCATGCCTGGCCTGATTTCCTTTGAGAGATGTTTATTCAGGTCCATTGTTCATTTTTTAATCAAGTTTTTTTTTTCTTCTTGCTATTGAGTTATTTGAGCTCCTTACATATTTTGGATATTAAACTCCTATTGGATGTATGGCATACAAATATTTTTTCCCAATCCATAGTTTCTTTTTTCTTCACACTATTAGCTGCTTATTTTGCTGGACAAAGCCTTTTAGTTTGGTATAATTCCATTGGTCTATTTTTTATTTTTGTGCCTGCACCTCTAGGGTCAAATAAAAAAAAAATCATTGCATAGATTTATATCTTATAGCTTTCTGCCTATGTTTTTCTCTAGCTTTATAATTTCTGGTCTCATGTTTAAGTCTAATCCATTTTGAGTCTATTTTTCTATACGGTGTAAAATAAGGGTCCAAATCCATTCTTCTGCATGTAAATATCAGTTTTCCCAAAACTGTTTGTTGAAGAGATCATCTTTCTCCCATTGTATATTCTTGGGACCTTGGTCAAAAATTAACTGATCATACACGAAAGGATTCTTTTCTGGGCTCTCTACTCTGTTACACTGGTCCATGTATCTGATTATGTACCAGTGTATGCTATTTTGATTACCAAAGATTTGTAATCTAGTTAGTCAGGACATGTGATGCCTCCAGCTTTGTTCTTTTGGCTCAAGATTCCTTTGGCTATTTTGTGTGTGTGTGTGTGTGTGTGTGTGTGTGTGTGTGTGTGGTCCCCTATGAATTTTAGGATTGTTTGTTCTATTTCTATGAAAAGAAGCCATTGGAATTTTGACAGGGATTACATAGAATCTATAGTACTTTGGGTAGCAAGAATATTTTAGTAATTTTTATTAGATTCATAAGCTACTGAAAACCCTTATTAAATGAAGAAAAATCTCTATTAAAAATGTATTCAAAATGCACATAATTATTTTGAAATAAAATGTTTGTTTCATTAATTATTCAAGATCTAGTCTCCTGGGATCAAGTTCCTAGTATAAATAGTACTCTACTTAAAATTTAAAAGCATGCAAACATGGTCTGCACCTTCTCCTTCTCCGTTTTAGAAAATTATAATGTGCTTTAAAACTTTCCAAACACATTTTTTACCAACATGTTAAATGTATTTATGCTCATTTTGTACAATATATCTAGCTACATTATTGAAAAAGATTATTATTAAAGTTTTTATTATTAAAATTATTACTAAAGATTTGCATATTTTTTCTGGAATATTTGTATGAATTTTTCTGTAAAAGCATCAGACTCTTCTGGAGTTAGGCAAAATAGAGTAAACTCACTGGATCCTATTCCTCTTACTAATTAAAAATAAAAATTAAATATCTGGACAACACACAAGCCAACCAGTTGAAAATCCTGAAGGAGGTAGATTTGGAAAGTCAAAATTTCGAGAAGTAGCACAAACAGGGAGATTGTTCGTTTATGTATTTATTTATTTATTATTTATCACAAAGCTCTGACCAGAAATTGGGAAGGGAATCATGCTGTTAGAATACGTGGGCATCAACATTTCTGGGATAAATCCTCATCTTTCTGGTCAGAGGCCCAGGAAAATGGGCCTGTGAAAGATAGAGAGCGTGAAGAAAATCTCCATTATTCTTTGTGTCTTTTTATCCCTCTATTCTCTGTCCTGGCTGTGCCCTAAAGATGGACTCTCAGCCCTAGAGCTGTGGCAGAGGCAGCAGGCAACTGAAACTCAAAGAGAAACTCAATCTTTCTGGCCAGAAGAACTAGCAAAAAGGTCCTGTGGCCTGAAGAATGCCAAAGGAATCTGCATTCCTTTTTCCCTCTTTTGTCTCATAGAATTGACACAAGTGTGGGCCCTATTTGTCAAATAACAAATGTAGCAGCAATACCTTCTATGGGATATCCTAGCCAATGCAGTAAAGTAATGAAAGATGGGAAAGTAAAAGTTTACTTAACTTTGTCTACTCATAATGATATGATATGATTTGATATGATTTTTCCATTAAAAATTTGATTTTTTTTCACAAAAAGTCTTACAAATAGTGAGATTACCAAGGTTGTATGATACAGTGTCAATATACACAAATAAATTTCATTTATGTATACTGGCAAAGAACATTTGAAGATAGCATTTACAGCAGGATCAAAGAAACATGATATACTTATGCATAAATCTTAAAAAAGTGCATAATGTATGCTAAAAATTATAAAACAATTATGAAAATGCAATTAAAGAATGTATAAATAAGGAGATAATTAAACCATGTTCATGAATTAGAAGACCTAATAATGGGATGTCAAATATCTTCAATTGATATATAGAGGCAATGTAATATGTGTTCAACTTTATGTTTAATAAAAATATCAACAGAATTTTTATGAACATTAGCAAGCAGATTCAAAATATTTATGGAAATTCAAAAAAAACAGGAGTTAAAATCATTTTGAAAAAAGAATAATATTAGAGGACTCATACTATCTGATTTAAATACTTACTATAAAACTAAAACCACTAATCATGGCAGAAGTCTGGACATACAGATCAATGAAACAGAATACAGAATTAAAAAGCCAACTTACAAATATGGTCAGTTTGTATTTCATAAAAATGCAAGAGAAACTCAATGGAGAAAATATTGTCTTGTAAACAAATGCTTCTGGATAAACTGGTTGTTCACACACAATCTTTCAAAATGACTGTCATATTCCTTGCATGCATCCTTAAAAATTAACTCAAAATGCATTAGTGACAAACATGAAACCTAAAATTATAAACATACTAGAAGACAATCATCATACAATTAAATTAGTCAAAATATTCTTAGATATGACATCAAAAGTAGAATTCATACCATAAAAATTCAGGTTAACTGTATGACATCATAATTAAGCCCTTTGAAAGATTTCATTAAGAAATAAAAAGACAAGCTAAAACTTGGAGAAAACAGTTGGAAATAAATATGTAAAGTATTTGTTTTCTGTAGATATATAAAATAGTCTTTTTAAAATTAATTTTTACTCTTCTGATTTCTTTTGCATTTCCATAAATATTTTGAATCAGCTTCTTAATGTTCACAAAAATTCTGCTGATATATTTATTGGGATATTTTTATTAAACATAAAGGTGAGCCCATATTGCATTGACTCAATACATCAATTGAAGATATTTAACATCATCCCATCAATTGGCACTTCAATCCATGAACATGGGTTAATTCTCTATTTATATATCATTTGATTGCATTTTCATCATTGTTTTGTAATTTTTAGCATACATTATGCACATATTTTGTTAGGATCATATATAGGAATATCATGTTTCTTTGGTTCTATTGTAAATAGGATGTAGATATGTTTCCTTGGTCATATATGTATATATGTGTGTATATATATGTGTGTATATATATATATATATAAAATTTTAAAACTCAATATATAAACAAATAACAATTATGTTTTTAACAGGCAAAAGATTTGAACATACATTTTACCAAAGAAGGTATATAGATGGCAACAAAGCACATGCAGAGATACTCAACATTATTAGCCATTAGGGAAACGCAAAATGAAACCTCAGTGAGATACCAATATCATTCCATTTACATAAATAAAAGTAAATAAAATAAAATAAATTTATACTGACATAACAACCCAAGTGCCTCCGAAAATTTGGAGCAAATGTGGCTCTTCTGTGTTTCTGGTTGGAATAAAAAATGATACAGCTGCTTTGGACAGAAGCATACAGCATCTTTTAAAGGTAAACATTAAATTAAACACATGATCTAGCAATACTACTACTAATTTTTTATCCAACAGAAATGAAGACAGAAAAATCTGAACACAAATGTTTATAGCTCCTTTATAATACTAAAAACTTTGAAAATCTAAACATCCTTCTGCTGTTAAATAGGTAAACTATGATATAGCCATAGAAAGGAATACTACTCAACAGTAAAGAGGGATAAAATATTGCTCAGAACAAGGTGGATGAATCTCAGATGCTTTATGCTAAGTAAAAGTAGCCAATCTTATGAGAGTACACACTGTGTGATTCTATATGTATAAAACCTACTGGAAAACGCAAAATTATAGGAGCAGTAAACAGACCAGTGGTTGCCAGAGGTTTGAGGTAGAAGGTGGATTGATCACAAAGGCACAGCACAGGGAATTTTTTGAGTGCTGGAACCGTTCTCTTTCTTGATAGTGGCAGTGAAAACTGTATGCAATTGTCAAAACTCAAATAACTGTGCACTAAAAAGACAGAACTTTACTATATAAACCTAGGCCTATTCTTTCTTTAATTTAGTAATTTGAAACAGAGTCCATTTCTTTTTCCCAGAGGTTCTATTTGCTTTCAAGTCGGTTTTAATAAATATTTTTCTAAGAATGTATATATTTTTATACTTTTATACTTTTAATTTTGTTTCATCTGATGTCTTTTTCATCTTCTGTCCTTAATATTATTTAAAATGTGCCTCACACATTAAGCATTTTTTCATTGTTTTAGGCTTTGCAATGAATTATAATAATGGATTTAGAAATTTTAACCATTCTTGTAATTCTAGTATAAAATCTAAAAACATTACTAGTTTATGGAAGTTTTACTTGCGTATACTCCTGGGTTTACTTTGTTAATATTGCTTGCATAGACCAAATTCATGAGGATTTATACTTATATTTTCTTCTAAGAGTTTTATAATTTTAGCTTTTCTACTTAGATCTTTAATCAATTTGAGTGAGTGTATATATATATATATATATATATATGAGTTAATTGTTCAATTTTATTCTTTTGCATATAGCTATCCAGTTATCCAGCATAATTTGTTGAAACAACTGCTCATTTCTTATTGGATGACCTTGGCATCTTTATTAATAGTTTCCCTTCTTTCACTCGTGACTTAAGTCTTCTCTCTTTGTTTGTTTTCTTTTTTTCTTTTTGTTTTTTTGGTCAGCGTTGCTAATGATTTGCCTTTTTTTGTTGCTGTTCTAAACAGAAACCAACACTGGATTTGTTGAATTTTTGTATTGTTTTAGTATCCTATACTTATTTTTGAACTAATATTCATTATTTTTTTCTACTGCTTGTTTTGGGTTTACTTTGCTATTTTTCATGTATTATTTTAAGACAGAAGATTAGATTATTAACTTGAAATCCTTTTTTTTAGTATAGGCATTTACAACTGCAAATTTCCCTATACACACTGCTTTAGCTACATTATGTTTATTTTGATATGTTTTCTCTACATTTTCATTCATCTGAAAGTACTTTTCTTTCTGTTTATCAAACTGGATAATCTCAATTGATCTATCCTAAATTTATTTATTGATTCATTCTTCTATGTGTTCAAATGTGTTATTGAGCCCCTCTAGTGATTTTTACATCATGGTTATGATACACTTCAGAACTTTTCTTTGGTTCTTTTTTGTATAATTTTAGTCTCTATATTGATATTCTGTATTTGGTGAGACATAATTCTCATACTTTCTTTTAATCATATTTGAAATAACTTATTTAAAATATTTGTCTAGTACATTGTTCATCTAGGCTTTTTTAGGGACAATTTGTATTGACTGCTTTATTCTCTCTGTACACACATTTTTTATTGGTTTTTGTTTTTGTTTTGTTCTGCTTTGCTAGTATTTTGGTTTTTGTATTAATTTTTTGTTAAAAACTGGAAGCATACAATTAAAATATATAAATACTTGAAATTAAATTATCTGACTTTCCCATAGTTTGCTGTTGTTGTTTTTGCTTATTCACTGTCTAATATTAACTAATTCTACAAAGTCTATTCTTTGTTTTGTGTGGCCACTGAAGTCTGCTTAGTTAGATTAGAGGTCAGATAGTGATTGGACAAAGTTTTTCTTCAAAGTCTGGAAACAGTATGTCCCCAGTCTTTGCTAAGAGACTCTGCTGTATGAATGTTGAGGCACACCTTTAACACTAAGCTAGACAATTAACAACTTCATCTTAGCCTTCACTTAATTCTTGTACAGAACCTCAGATCAACCAGAAGTGGGAGCTTAGACCATCCACATGTCTTTCCTGAATATAAGCACAACCCTGGGCATGCAAACAGCCTTATGCATGCATATGAACTTCAAGACTACCAGGAATATGTTAGCGCTTTTCAAAGCCTTCCATAGTCATTTGTTCCCCAGAATTTCTTCCTAAGCATTTTTTAAAGTCTATTGTTTTCCCTAATTGTTATCTACCACCTCAGGAAGCTAGAGTGTGCAACAATTGCCTCATACTATGATTTTTCACATTTTTCACAAATGTTTCTGGGAAAAATCTACTGGCAATGGGAACTCTCTTTGATTCCTTGCAAGTGAGATCTTTCAGGGAACCAGAAATGTTAGATAAGGACAATTCTTCATGATGTAGTGTTGAAGGCATTCTAATTTTCTTTTGTCCCTTCACGTGGCTGCACAGTTTGTGGTCATCACCATGGTTGTTGGATTTTGTTTTTCATGGCTATCACAGACCTTGGAGAAAAACACAGGAATATAATTAGTTAAATGGCTACAAAGCTCACTGTTATTGAGATGTAGTGGATTTTTTATGTGTATTTTTAATAAATGCTCCATGGATTGCCACAAGCCTTTAGTTAAGTAACTGAATTCTGAAAAAGTTGATTCTGCATTTTTTTTGCCCTTGTTTCTATTGCATTAGTGGAGGGGAAGATTTTTGCAGATCTGTATTCTACCATTTTTATTGATGTCACTACCCCTTTATCTTTACTATAGTTATTAGTTTATTTTTCTGTATCTCCTTTTTATTACCTATATAATGGAAATATCAAGAGTTAAGTCCTGGGTGGTTATAATGATGAATTGAGAACATATGTAGAATTATTTTTTTTTACCTCTAATAGACAGTGAAACAGAACTCTCTTCACTTCCTATTTTGAGCTTTTATTTTTTAATATTATTTTTAGTGACAGTATAGACATCAGAAGATAAGTGCATGATTGCTTTCTTATTAAGTAACTGATAAAGAAACCTGAATTAAATTGTGAATGGTACATGT
Source organism: Pongo pygmaeus (assembly GCF_028885625.2). Lineage (NCBI taxonomy): Eukaryota > Metazoa > Chordata > Mammalia > Primates > Hominidae > Pongo > Pongo pygmaeus. The sequence goes on from NC_072391.2 coordinate 58,096,826, forward strand.
GCTAATATATTCTGCCATTTTCCTCCAAACCCAGATATAAAAGTCCACATAGATGTTTCTGGAAGAATTATTCTGAGACTATTTTAGACTCTAGATGATCCTCATCTTTTATTCCTAGGTATCTTTTGTACACCCAGTCATACATGGTTTGTGGTCCTAATAGCCATAATATAACCTGCTTGATTATGATGCATGCAAGCATCTCAATAGTTGCATATAAATAATTTATGAAAAAACAGAGCCTCCCTCCAATGGAAATTTTTAATTTCCCTTTCAGCCTCTTACACATCACTGCCCACAGATAATTTTTGTTCTTCCCAGAAACCATATGCATGTTCATCATGTAGCCATGTCTCTGGGTAAATATCAAATATTCAGTATGATGGACAAAGGTTTATATACATATTGATTGTATCTTCTGTCTCAATCTATAGCATATTTAACAGTATATACTGACTTTCAGAACTTTTTTTCAAAGATACATCTCCCAAAGAAAATAATTCCCTGCAGAAAATTGAGGTTTTCTCCCTACACCCCCTCAAAAAGAGAAATAAATTATTGCCAAGGACAAGTTACTCTGGGCTCTTTCTTTTTTATTTTCTAGTACTCCTAAGTAGAAACAAGTTTTAAAGCTGATATTTACAGCTTTAACTCTGGGGCATACTAACGTGTCATTCACTTCTCATTTATTCTTTAAACAATTTCCTCTAATATTCGATTTTAATTTGAAAGGATAATTGATGCTTTATGACAATGGTACCTAAGTGTGCGTGTGTGTGTGATTGTTTCTGTGTGTTCTATTTATATTTCCCTACATAATGATTTTCTTAAACAAAACTACACTCCTTTTACCACAATAGATAAGCCAAATAAGACAGTCTCCTTAAAATAAGGGGACCATATTTTTACGCAATTTGGCTATTATAAAAGGAAAGAGACCAGCCAGGCATGGTGGCTCAAGCCTATAATCCCAACCCTTTGGGAGACTGAGGTGGGCAGATTACCTGAGTACAGAAGTTCAAGACCAACCTCCTCAAGTGAAACCCGTCCCTAGTAAAAATACAAAAATTAGCCAGGTATGGTGGTGGGTGCCTGTATTCCCAGCTACTTGGGAGGCTGAGGCAGGAGAATTGCTTGAACCCAGGACACAGAGGTTGCAGTGAGCCGAGATAGTGCCACTGCATTTCAGCCTGGGTGACAAATTGAGTCTCCATCAAAAAAAAAAAAAAAGAAAAAAAAAGGAAGAAACCATCATTTAATATTTGAAACAAAAGATTGAATTAATTTTGTTTCCAGTGCAAGGGAACAGTGAATTTTATGGAATGATCTCTTTGAAAAAGCAAATTGATCATCTCATACCATATTATGGGAGTCAGCAGTGCAGAGATTAGAGGACTTCAGATGTGATCATGTTTAGATATTAATTGGTGTTTACCAGTGGAGATGGTGACCATATTGTGACTATTACTATATGGCTGGTTTTCAATAAATCGGGTCTGTGTCTAATTGACTGGCTTTCAGATTATAAGTTTATTATCCAGGAGAACTCTAAAATATGATTATCTTACTGTCAGTATTATCAGTACTCTTGAAAATCTTTTGCCTAATTCTGTTCAGTTCTGTTCTCTGCCCTTGAAGGAACCAGTGACAAAATATGCCCAGTATTGAGACAGTAGATCGTCTGCTCAAAAATGTCTTCACTTGCCACTTACGAGCCTGCCTCAGACATTAAAAAATAATAATAATCCAGGAGAAATGAAGGCCACTGAATTACTATCATTGTCCATTTAGGTTTGTGAATCATAAATTATGTTGGCTTAGCAAGTCAAGCATGCAAAAAGAAAAACAGGACATTTTGCTTTGGGAGAAATTGGCAAAGGTTATTTTTGAACACATTTTTTTGTTAAGATATATTCATATACATAAATAAAAATATTTATGAGAAGGACTAGAATCAGCATCTTGACTATTCTTAGAGCTGCAATATTATATAGTTTTTTCCAATAAAGACAGTTATTACCAAAGTAGGAAGTCACCAACTTTAAAATGTTTGTATATTTTAAGAATTCATTTTTACAAATACTTGTTTTTTAAAGTTTTAGCTCATTGTTCCATAAAAATCATGGGTGGATTAGTCTTTAGAATTGCAGACAACAGCCAAAAACCTTATTTAAACTCCAGCATACTTGAGGTGCTATAGCAATAACATTATTTCAGTTATCGTTAACCACTATTTGAAAATGGTTTCTGTTTGAAACTGCATTTTGAGTTACATATCAAGAAGCCTTCAGAAGCACTGCACAATACTTAGAATTTAATAACCACGAAAAGCACTCCACATCAAAATTTGTGTGATACAGCTGAAGTAGTATTTGGAAAAACATGAAGTCCTCAATGCAATTGTCAGAAAACAAGAATGAGTGAAAACAAATGAAGGTCCACCACCACACGCAGTTGGAAGGAGCATCAACAATGTGTAACTCTCTTTTTTTTTTTTGTAATAATCAGAGAAGTTGGGAAGGGGTTCCAATGCGGGAAGTAGTCTGTTATAACAAAGCCTAAAATTTCTTTTTAATATGTCTATCCCAGTGGACCCCAAACATACTGGAAAATAGAGTGTTCTTTACTCTAACCTCCTGAAATACTGAATGTGTTGAATTAGGCTGGGTCTGTGATACTCCATTTTAGTAAGCAACCTAGATGATTGGGACACAAACAATAAGAAATGTTGTGTGTAATTATGTGACCATGAATATCTATCGGCTGATTATGTATATGATGCTCTGAGCTGAGAAAAAAAAAAAAAGGAAATTGGGATAGTTGGCAAGCTTTCTTATCACAAAATAACATACACATTTTGCTTTTGTCCTAAATTCAACAAATGTTAGGTAGACACTGCTTATTGTTTAGTTTGTTATGCCTGAATTTTTGGCTTCCCAGGACTCACATAAAACAGATTTAGTAGATTTTTTAGAATTAGCATGCCATTTTGAATAATATCTTGATGACCAGGTGACAAATAGAAATGGTATTAAGATATCAGACATTTTTATCACCCCACCACTTTCCAACAACTGTTAACAAAAGGGACTAACAAAAGATCAATTCTGACGCTGGTTTTGTATCTAAATTTTATCCAAATTTATATCTATTGACTCACCAAGTAGTATTCCTCAGTATAAGAGGTGCAATCATTTTGAATTTTTATATCAGAAATAATGTTAACAGAGAGAATGAACATTGAGCATGTCCCCAACAAATTAGAATGCAAAGTGAATTTTCTGTTCTGAATGTACAAAAACCTGTCAGACCTTTTGTTTGAGGAAAAAAATCAAGTGGTTGGAAAGCTTTAATTTTGTCTGTAAAGCCTGGAAAACAACTAGTTGGACTGAATAATAAAGGACTTTTATTCTTTTATATATGAACAATTATCATCAGCAGTTAAACAAATTATGCTTAATAAAATATTATACAATAAGACTCTAACTTTGAAGCTAACATAATGTAATTAAATATTATATTGAAATTATTAATAGCTTATGAATTATTTTGAAACCACTAATCCTGTTTTTGTTATTTTTTAACTCATTTCTGTAAGAAACTTCCAAACAGTTAACTTAAATGCTGTTTCCTGGAACTTAAATGATGTCTTCCTTATGGTTTCGTTTCTATTTAAAAACTTACAGGGCAATACACTTTAGTGATTCCATTTGAAGATGTATACTAGGAGATTCTGAATTCTAGCTAATACTTATTGAAGTTGGGGAAAAATTTCTTTTTTAAAAATTATATCTGATTAATTGAACATTTTACTTTGGGGCATGAATACCAAAGAAAGAATGTCTTGGACCACTTTTCTATCCTGGAAAGATATTTATAGAGAATTGACTAACTCCAGGATATTCCAGAGTATGCACAGATTCACACAGGCTCTCAGCCTCACCATACAGATCCCTACCACTTACCCAACCACCAGCCACCTACCCAGGCTTTTGTTTATCAGGCTTAGACTCCTCTGTTTTCTAAATACTGATGATTAATTTTATTTCTTACCAGGAAGATTGCATAGTTTTGATGAAACAATGTTGAATCTTGGAAATGAATTTTTGAAACTCTTTGTACACCTCCTCCAAGCAATTATAGCCAGAATTTCGTCAGCAGAACTCTCAGATCCCATTAGCAGTAAATGATCTTTTGTGTAGTTATTTCTCTGGTCAAAGATAATTTGATTATAGTGACTAGAATCTAGCTTAATTGTGTTTACCAATCTGTTTGCTGCAACTGATAAACCAAAGAATATAATGCTGACAGAAATATATCAGCACAAGTTATAAGAAGCCAAGGTACCATACCCCTAGTCTTAGCTGTTTTCCTTTCCTCTTAATAGAAGAGGAAAATGCATTAATAGATAGTAAGCCGCAGTTGATCTCTGAACATGTTACAGAGCTTTAGTTCACCACATATCATGCGCATCATTTCAGATCACATTCATTGCCACTTCTTGAGGTGGATTAGTATTTACACATGAATTAGCAATTAGAATTGGAAGAAGAATTGAGCCTGAGACCAGCTTTCCGAGGACTGCTAATAGATAAGCTTTCCTACAGCTTTCTTAGTCATCCAGAAACACTGAACTACAGCAAGCATAGCATCTGAAGCTCCCCTCCTCTCCAATTAAAGTTTTGGCCCTTTCAAGTCTGACTCATTAAGAAAAAATGGCTCAAATTGGCCTGATGCATTTTACATTGGTTATTGTATCGTAACCTGACACAACTGCTGCCAACCATAGGGAAAAATGCAAGTCTCAGAAGTTAAGGAGACATTAGTTGATCTGTAATTAATGTATAAAAATAAATAAGTAAAAATGTAATTCAATAAATGTTCTTACTATGGGGAAAACGATAATAATTCAACATACTACCAAACATGAAAAACACTAACCAGATATAAGCTTTAAAATATTTATTCCTCCATATTTGGAATGGAAGAAGAGCCAAAATTAAGATTTCAGTTTATATTTGAGGCAGTAGAAATTTATGTAGTTATACAGCAACATTTGCTTTATTTCTCTTTCTTTCTTTCCTTCTTTCTTTCTTTCTTTCTCTTTCTTTTCTTTTTTTTTTTGTTTTTTTTTTTTTTTGATGGAGTCTGGCTCTGTTGCCCATGCTGCAGTGCTGTGGTGCAATCTGGGCTCACTGCAACCTCCGCCTCCTGAGTTCAAGTGATTATCTTGCCTCAGCCTCCCTAGTAGCCGGGATTACAGATGCCCACCACCACACCCAGCTTACTTTTAGTAGAGATGGGGTTTCACCATGTTGGCCAGGCTGGTCTCGAACTCCTGACCTCAGGTGATCCACCTGTCTCAGCCTCCCAAAGCGCTGAGATTACAACATTAGCTTTTTTTCTTTAGCCTTTATACCAAAAACCTGGCACCTGGTTCCAAAGCAGTAATCTTCTCAAAAAAATTTTCTAGGCTCACAGATCTGGGTGTAAAATGTGGTTCTGCTAATTATTTGTCATATGGCTTGGGCCAAATGTCATGTGGGTTTTTAATCATTCATGCACAGGTGTCTATCTTCCTCATATTTTTCATGTCAAATTAAGCAATATTATGTACCTTATATATTTCCTGGACCTATTAAACATCATATTGAATTTGTAGGTGTTTAGCATCATGCCTAACACACACAAGATACCCATAAACATTAAATTTTTCAATCTTCCTCTGTCCTCCCTTCCTTATTCCAATTTAACATCCAAAAGTAAGACAAAAATTGTTCTATAAACTTGGTTTAGTTTATTTATGGCATTAGTAAATGGAAATATCTTTCATTTTCACTAATAGTTGATTCTCATCTTTCTCCCAAATATTATCTATTCATAGTTGCTGAACGGGTTACTAATCTGTATTTATTGTCATGTAAACAAATATTGATTGTCACAACATATGTTAAAATAAAGTTTTTCACTCAGAGATGTAAGTACAGTCATATATTCAGAGGGAGTTTATAATATTTTCCTGAATGTTAAGATTATCAGATGACTCATACATCTAGCTAGAGGTGGGCAGCAAACATGATATTATTTTTTTAAAAAGTCTTGTTTAAGAGATTAATATATAATATGAGGATTTATAAACAGCATTTTTTATACCTAGATAAAAATGTAGTTATGGTAACACTGGCATGAATGCTATGGTACCTATCATGAGAATATGACCAATAATTACATGGTCATATGGGATAAGACCCTGTGCTAGATTCTCACAGCCACCTATGAGTTGGGCATTGCATCAGTTTTAAGATGAAAAAACATTTCTGTAAATTTAACATATTGATATCACAACTGAAGTAGGTAGAAGAGTTCAGGGATAAAAGTCAAGTTTGTCTAATTCCATAGGCTATACCCTTTCAACTGAATCATACTGCCTTCTACTGGTGAAGAATATCGCTTTACTTAAATCTTACAGGAAGGGGGCTGTGTTCTGCTACCATTATATTCCTGCAGCCTAGCATAGTTCCAGACATATATGAAATATGTCCACTATTTTTTGTGTTTCAATGGCTAACTAACTGAATGCACCATTTCATCTCTTGCATTTTGCATAAGGTCTTGTATGTCTTAAATGATCAATAACTATGCTCTGAAATTTGAATTATAATAAAAATAAGCTATCAATTCAGAACATCAATTGTTAATGTATGTGTAGAAGTCTTATAACAGTACACAAGGAAAAGAATACTGGTCAGATTCTGGTCCAGTTTTCTGCTCATTGCAGACATGTTCCTCCCTGCCATGTGTCAGATGGAAGTTTCCAGGAAAACCTGGGAAGTACCAGGACAGGGATTATACTGCCTTCTGGAGCAGAAGTTCATGGTTTCTTTCTATTTGGACTATCTCTTTGGCATATATTTCAATAATTAATAATTATAAGGGCCACTCCAAACTTGTAAAACAGTCTTTTTTTTCTACTGAGAATTGTATGCAATGATTATGTTTATATTCATTTTTTCCATTTATCATATATTTTATTATTACATACCAATAAAATCTTAAGTGCAGCTCATACTGAAACACTTTCCTCTTTTTGACTGGCTAAACATCTTTTAAATTTTTAATAATGTGATGTTTACTAAAAATGTGCCAATGGGCCTAAATAGATTTGAGTAAAATTGATCTGTAGGCAACTGCTAACTTAGAAGCACAGCAAACATTTCCATCATCCACCCTTCTCAGTTTTGAAAGTTTCTAAATCATCACAGAGTGGATTTGAGACCAGCAAGAATATATTATTTTTTAAAATGTATTCAATTCATGGAAAATTCACAAGACATCTAGCATCTTTATTTACATGTTTTAAACTTCAACATTTAATTTTGACTTTCACTGAGTTCTGTTTATGTTACAGAAACTACTTAGTGATAGAAATTTGGGGAAATATAAAATAAGGTTTCTGCTTTCAAAGATCTCAGTCTGTTTTGACAAACATATATAAGTATATTACAAAAGCATCTGAAAAAGATTATAATAGTGAGTGCTATATGAAGACTGAGTCATTCACCCTGGCTATAGGTAATCTTGGAATATTTAATAATAACATTATCAGCATTATGATTTTTTAGATATTTAATTAACTTTTATGCTCCCTCATTTTTCATTTTGTTTCATTTGTCATCTTTTTCCCGTCGTATATTTTCTCCTGTCTTTTCAAGCTCTTTTTCCTCTAATTCTATTACATTATTTATCCTTTTTAAGCATTAAGAAAATGAGAATAGTTATAGTACATAAAGCAAAGTGATGAGAAAAGAACTAGAATGTAAGAATTTGCTATGTATCATACACGGTGCTAATTCCTTTACATGCATTTCTCATTTCAGTCTCAGAATTAGAGATGATTACTGTCTACATTGTTCAGATGAGGAGACAGGCACACATTGCCACATGTCCCATGTCAGGCTATGCCTTGCACAGTCCTAGGCAATGTCAAGGCTAAGATGTGCAATAATGTGACCCTGGCATCTCTTACATTCTCCCTCCCAAGGCAGAATCAACCACAATATATAAAACTGAGTGAAGTGTTTTGGTGCAGTCTGTGAGACAAAGTTTTCCCAGATGCAGATGCTGGCTCCACCACTTACAAAGTGTGGGCCATAGGCATTGCCAGGTTAGGCAATTTGCCCTAGGTTCCACATCTGAAAAATGAGGAGTAGTAATAACAACTACTCCGGAGGCTGGTTAAGATGATTAAATTAAAGGGTTTAATATGTGTAAAACAATTACAGTGTCTGTCACACCATAAACACTTTAGAGTGGTGTGCTAGTAAATGTTTAACAACTGACTCTGGGAGAGTAAGAAGGGGAAGGTCTTAAATTTGGAGTATTTGCTGATTTTTGTTGTGGAAATACTTCTGCCATAGATGGTTTCCAGCTTCAATGCAGCATCACCAAAAATGGTGTTGGAAAAAATTGCACAGTAGTATTTGGAACACAGGTTTTTACTATATAGATACGATAGACATTTAAGAGCACAGCTATTATTAAAATGTAATAAAAGAATTGAAAATAAATTCGGCCAGGCACGGTGGCTTATGCCTGTAATCCCAGCACTTTGGGAGGCTGAGGCGGGTGGATCATGAGGTCAGGAGATCAAGACCATCCTGGCTAACATGGTGAAACCCTGTCTCTACTAAAAATACAAAAAAATTAGCCGGGCGTGGTGGCAGGCACCTGTAGTCCCAGCTACTCGGGAGGCTGAGGCAGGAGAATGGTGTGAACCCAGGTGGCGGAGCTTGCAGTGAGCCGAGGTCGCCCCACTGCACTCCAGCCTGGGCGACAGAGCGAGACTCCATCTCAAAAAAAAAAAAATTCAAAGAATTAAAATTAAGCAACATTTCACCTTCTTTGGTATGATTTAATTATATATTTATTTAATCATATGTAATACGAAATAATTGATATTTTATTTACAAAATTGTTTAATTCATGTTATTCTTATTTTTCTTTAATTTATTTAAAAATAATTTATATTTGTTTATTTTAATCGAATTTCATAAAGTTTATTTTTTCTGTGGTGTTGTGTTTAACATTCAGGTCACATAATTCCTAATTATACAACTACTTTCTCTTGCAAGTTTATACAAACAAGCTCCAAAATACCACTGGTACTATAATATATCAAATTTTCTTTTAAACAATAGATACATAAACAAATGTTGATATAGGTTTAGCAGGGTTCTCAATAGAGCACACTCTCTTACCAATGGATCAAAATTTTCAAAGCAGATGAAGACATGATTTTCCAATCCTGGTTTATGGAGTTATTGATGACTCATGTAAGTTATTTAACTTAAAATAATTAGCCCTATGAGAGAGATTAAAACAAAGTAATAGAAATTAGGTAAATATCACCGAGCTAGTCAGAGATTATATGTGAACCCATATCCCTTACATCAAAGAGTATGATTGCGATTTTTTTTTTAACTATTCCAACCTACCTCAAGAAATAAGAACAAGGACAGAAATATATGCTTAGATTCAGGAGCTATTTTATAAAACCCAAAGTTAGTGCTGCAGTCTGACACAACTAGATAGGAAATAAGCTGTTACCTTTAAAAAATCTGAGCAGCCACAAGCACAATCTAAACTATTTAGTGATTTTAAAATAAAGATAATTTTGGTTGCTCCATTAATTTGCAGCAGAAATACCAAACTATTTTGAAAAGCTGAACAATTAGAGGAGGGGGGAAAGCTGATAGTCAAGCTACAGTCTCTCCCAAAAATTAATATAATTTTTAAAAAAGAAACAACTTTATATTTCCTTAACTTATTGCATTCCTTTTCTTATCTACAAAGTTTCAGATTTAAATAAATTAGTATTGCTCAAAGTTCAGTAAAATAAGCTAAATAATTTACTCAACATCTTTGTAAAATATCTATTATGGTTTGTCTGTGTCCCCACCCAAATCTCATCTTTGGCTTTAGCTCCTGTAATCCCCACCTGTTATGAGAGAACCCTTTGGGAGCTAATTGAATCATGGGGGTGGGTTTTTCCTATGCTGTTTTCATGATAGTGAATAAGACTCATGAGATCTGATGGGCAGTTCCCCTGCACATGCTCTCTTGCCTGCCACCATGTAAGATGTGCCTTTGCTCCCACTTCGCCTTCCACCTTGATTGTGAGACCTTCTCAGCCACATGGAACTGTGAGTCTATTAAACCTATTTTTCTTTATAAATTATCCAGTCTTGAGTATATATTTATTAACAGCTTGAGAATAGACTGATACAATAATCTTTTTTGTCTGTCCCCATAGAGTCACAAGTCAGGTTGCCAGAGAGGCTAGCTCCAAAATGAGATTTGGTATTCAGGATGTTATTAAGGCATTAAAGTTGGGATCAACACGAGTGGAAGGGAGGAGACGGGAGTGGGAGTGGGCAGAGGGAGAAGTCAAGCTCTGATGCACCCAGATTAGCAGCTGGATCCATCCCCAAAGCAAGCTCAAGAGCTAGAATGGCCCTTCAGTGCTGCCTCAGATTGGACCAAGATAGTCAACTCATTGTACAAGCTCATTGATCTGTTATGGAATGCAGGACCTGATCAAGCTGATTCTCTGCAGCAAAAGCAATCTGTAAGGGAGTGATAGTGTAAGATGCTGGCTTATAAAACCCCACAATGGGGGCCTAGGTTCTTCAGTGAAGGGTATTTGGGTGGCACATCACAGTGTCCACCACACAGCATCCCCTGTCATCATAGTTAAAAAACTTTACATTGGCCTTTGGGAGACCCTTTAACCCAACTGTACCTTTCGTGGCCTAACTTATTTTCCACTGTTCCTCCAACAGTGTCCATTCCCCATCCTGCTGTTTGTTTTGTTGTCTCCCTGTTTCCCTAGTCTTTTTTCTTCTTTCTTGTCTTCCCTCTATTCGTCTGAGCAAATATTAATCTAAAGATGTGTACCTGATTTGTCTGGTTCACTGTGATTTCTAAAACATTAGTGTAGAATTGCAGTCTATATTTTCAAGGATAGTCTTAATTGCAAGTTATTGCACTTTTGTGAAAAGATAATTCATTAAATATATAGCAATGACATCTAATTAGCCTTTTCTTATAAAACTTTATACATATATAAATAAATAAACATATATATTAGATATATATATGTAAAATCACAAATGACAGAAACTGCCTTTTTAGGGTGATTTCGTTGACTTAATGGTGAATAAAAAATGGCCATGACGTTTCATACAATATTATCAGTAAATATTTAAATATGTATGTACATATATATATATATTCAGTATTAATTTTGAGTATACAACTATTGTTGGGTAAGGTTAGATTCTAAGTAATTTCATGAAACAGAACCCACAATGTTGTATACCTTCCTTGCATCATAAGCGTCTTATAGAACAGTACAAGGCACACAGAAAAAATTAAAACAATTTCCTGTTACATTTATCAAGTTTCTATTAGGACTATAAAGTGACACACAACTGAGACCTTGTATGTTCACATGAATGGACTCCCACGCAGTAGAAACTCTAGGATGATGTTCTGATTGTTTTCTTAAAAGTCAGTGAACTCAGAGGAGATCACCCACTGGGTCACCTTCTGAGGATTTTAGCAGGAGAGAATATTTCTCAAAGAGAGAGTGTCAAAAGAATTTCATATATATTAGTGATGAATTTTTTTGAGAAGAAATAGACTTGTAGTCCTGTGAATGCTGTAATGACAGCATTTGCTCATACTGCTAGTAGGGGATTAAATGTCACTTTCCCCTGGGAAGTGTCTTTAGTGTATTTCAGTATGCAGCACATCCCCAACTAGGAAGGTTTTCAGGAGGTGACAGTGCTCTGAAATTTCCTCACTCTCTTACACTCTTTTAACACAAACCAAACTCTGACAAAATGTGGAGAAAAGGGAAGAAAAAAGGAAAAGTTTTAACAATTTGTTCAATTCCAGAGTGTAAAGTATTTATTCCCCCCATTATTTTCTTGACAAGCCTGGCATATGGACAATGCCAGGTACAGTTTTTGGTACATTTTTATCATATCAATCATACCAGGTTTCAAACAGTATGATAAAAACATACCAAAAGATGGCTTCTCTTCTAAAAATAGAATATTAAGAAAATGTAAATTAACTCTAATAATGAAAGAAAATCCCTTTTTGACATATTTTAACAATAAGAATTCCCTACCTTTTAAAATATTTTGAAAGGTGATTGTCTATATTTATTCTATATGAGTACTTTGCTTTAGGAAAACATGTTTACCTTGTCACCAGAGAAATTTTTAATATTGCTCATGAGTGTTGGAGTTGAGCAAATATTAAAGATGAATTTCTGAATGACTGCAATTCTTTTTTAAAGGTATATAAAAAATTGATTTGTGCTTATAACATTACAAGTTTCTTTTTGTGTTTTAAAAGTTTCAAATATTTTCTGAAGAAGCCACTGATATGGAATAGTCCACGATAAAAACAAAATAAGATAAAAAAGATTAAAATTAAAATAATTGCATAGTCCAATGCTGCAATTTTCAAATGTAATTAAATATGACAAACATGAATCTACATTGCAACACTTTTCTCCTCTCTATAGAACCTTAAATTAGCATCCTTAGGAAAACTTGGTTAAGAATAATGCATTTTTGTTTAAATATATTATGCCTAATACATTTTACTTGTCATTTACATTCAATGGAATTGTGTTGTGGGAGAAATTGTAATTCAGATGATAGATTTTTGAATTTCTTGTTTTTATAGCACCTAAATTATGCATAGTTTTGTCAATACAATCCATCACATGATGATATGTAAGAAATAATGTTTCAATATACAGCAAAAAATTATTTGTCTGTTCAATTTGATTACACAAAGAACTGAAGCTCCTTGGGGGAACATTTTTTAGTATCAGCTTGATAGTTTACCATCTAGTTCTGAATTTGAAACAAGGTTTTATAGAAATTAAGAAATAAATAGTTTTGTAGGGTTTTTAAAATCCTAATTCAATAGATGGTGACAAAGTTGCTTTAAAATGTATGAACCAAACTTGGAGGAAGTCAGCACCATTAAAATAGAGGAATGATTCATTTTCTCATGGCAAATATATTAAATGCATAAAGAATAAACAAGCCTAATTTGATTACGTGTACTACTCTTTGAAGGAGAAACGCAAAGACTTTTTAAGACATAAATGCATAGTTATTTTTTGCTGACTGGGTATTAACCACAAGTTAATGTTTTAAAAGATTCATTTGAGTAAAGAAAGTTATGCATATGCAATTTTAGTACTATTTTCCTATTTATGCCAGAGATTTTAAAACCAACAAATTTGGAGAACCCCAGAAGATAATTTGGAAATACATATGAGTTTTTATTTGTATGAACAAAATATAAGCAACCAAGAATTTTTCAGTTTTTCTTCAACAGATCTGAAACCCAGCAGTCCTGTAATTCCTTTATTGAATGAGCTATTGAGACTGGCATACATTAAGCTCCAGTTGGGTTCTTGTTTACCAATCTACTCTAATTATTTTAAAAGAAAGTATGAAAAGGATGTTAAATAATTTGCAGAAATTCTGGAAGACCCCGAAAGCCAGGCTTAGAAGGCATTAGGTCAGAGGAAAACAATAACACATCATAAGCAAGGAATTCTGGCAAGGAATTAAATTATGAGACTGAACCAAACTTATATAACCTACCCCTAAATAAGTTAGTACATATAATAAACACGCTTTTGGTTATGATGAATTTCCTTTGCAAAACATAGAGGGATGGAGCTATATTTATAGAGAAACAGTGAAAGTTTAATTAGACAAAGATTCCAGGTGGAAGTCATGAGTGTTTTTATATCAGACACAATTCTGTATATTGGATTCGTGAAGTTAGATATATGATTCTTTATTACAATAAAGTTAGCAATAAACATAGTATCTGACAAGTCTCATGAAGTTCCAAAATATCCTCCTCTAAAAACTATAATAGCAATCATAGTGATTGAAGTTACCATTTACTGACAACTTACTATGTACTGTTTGTTCTTAGTTGATTTATGGGCCAATAATTTGTATTAGGAAAAAATAGAAAGTGAGAAGGGAGGCTTGAGCTTGGAAGATATATCCAGCTTGAAAACATAATATATTTTGTCTGATGGAATGCACAACAGTTCATTTCAAATATTTATAACTTCAGTGTCAAACCAGACCAGGTTTCAAATCCTGGCTCTAACATTTATTAGCTATTAAACAAAGTTTACTTATTGGATTGAGCCCTGGTTTTCACAACTAATAATGGAAACAATACTTCCCTTACTGCAATTTTATACAATTTAATATAAACGCTAAAATGAGTTAACACGATGTTAGGAAGGGCCATCATTAGTATTACACTTAAAGAAGGAGCAATGATTAAGCAGACAAAAGTTTCACATTAACCTGATCAGACCTAGACATGCTTCCCTGTAAATCATTATTTGAGTTATGATGATTAAATTAATATGCATGTCTGGATTCTGATTTTGAAGTATGCTTTCTATCCAGAATAGTCGGGAAAGTTTAACACAAATAAAAGACATGTGCTGTATAAACATATGTCAGGATAGATTGGTATATAGCTAACATTTTGATAAAGGAGGCATAACTGGAAAAGCTGGAGGATTTAAATTACCTATTGTTTTTCTGAGTTAGAATGCGAATTACTGAGGAGGGAAGATTACTGTTAATGTAGAGATAGATGAGTATACTGATATTTGGGAGATATTACTTGGTTTTGCTCAAGTCATACAACCAATACATGAAAAAAAAACAATTATTGGCTTGAACGGCTTGAACTCTAGTTTCTATTATTTCAGCATCCATATTCTTTACTATCAGTGGAGGCATTTTCAAACTGTGTTGGTTGGAGTGCTTAAGGATATGCTGTAGGGAGTAAGGTAAGGTCCTGATGAACAATGTGTTGCATGTACATCAAAGTTATGTCCTAGGCTGGGATCCCCTAGAATCGGATTGTGAGACAAGGATGAAAATGCAAACAATTTGTTAATTTATTTGCAAGGTGTTTCCGGAGGACTTGTAGAGAAATGGTGAAGTAAGGGAAATGAAGAAAACTAACAGGGTGTTTGTAAGCAAGTGGCTTACCACTGTTGACAATGGCCTCATTCCAGCAGAAGAACTCTGCAAAACAACGTGAAACACACCTCAGAATTCTACCACTCAAGGATTGAAGGGTATCTGCTAGAGCTTCAATGGAGGACTTGTTCTTTATTCATACTGATGAAAATTAAAAGACCTATTTCTAAAAATATGCCTGGAAAACTTACTGAAATAACTATTATTTGCATAGGATATACATGCACTAGATACTTAATGTTGGCCAATTTAATAAGTTAACCGAATTATAATCAGTAGAATCTAACCACCAGGCTGTCCTGTTAGTTGGCCATTGCTCTGCTATGTGAAGCTTGGTTCTGATTTCAGGGCTCTAGCCTTTGGTCTCTTTTATGAATCTTCATTCTGTCAACAATTGGCTCTAATTGTTGGCTGTGTCTCATCCTGTCATCCTAATACTTGCTACAACAATATTCTGGGGACATTGGGTGAAATTGAAAGGAATAAACTTGCTGGATTAGGGAGTGAGGTAGAGGACAGACTCCTGAAATCCATGATATTCTTTAACAAGAGTGTTCTCATACTGGACTGTAACCTCAAGGGAAGCTTGTTAGAGTAATAAGTGGTGTGCGTGCGCACGCGCGTGTCTGTGTGTGTGTGTGTGATGTCTATAAGACCTTCTTTTAACATCTTCTTACTCTGCCCCTCCTGCACCAGATTGCCCCATTTTCCCAAATATCATATTCTCAAAAAGTGATAGGCAAAAATTAGGTAATTAATCTTTCAGAAAACAGATAAACTGTGGCACGGCCATAGGGAGGAAGTTGTGGAGACAGGCTGATTTGAGAACAATGCATCTTTCTACCAGTTCTTACCACTTACCTACATTTGAGCATGTGAGCGATTTGGGGCGGGGGGGTGCCGTGGGGTGGCGGTTAATTGAAAGCATTTTTGTCAGTGGGATTTTGGTACTAAGGATATTTTAGATCCTTGTACTTCCTAGCTGTTTTTAACTTGGATAAATCATTTAACACCTCTGAATTTATTCATAGTACCTGTTAATAATATCTAGTTTGAACATTTATCCAAAATTTTGGCATCTTTTTTCCAAATATCTTCCCAGTTCCTGTTACTATAATCTGTTACCTGAACTATGCGATAAACATTTGTCATTCTGCCTACTCCCTAGCACCGTGGTAGGGAGCTGCCAGAGTAATTAAAAAAAATATTAGTGACATCATATAATTCTTCTGCACATCTCAGAACAGAATCCAGACTCCTATCCATAGCCTACAGGGTTCCCACCTGTTCTAGTGCAGGGTGGCCGTTCTGACCTCATCTCCATAGGCTTGCTTCATGACCCCAGTCACATTACTTTCCTGATATTTCCATTAATATGCCAAACACACTCCCATCTCAGAGTGTCTTTAAACTTTTTTTTTTCTTCTTCCTGGAACACCCCTCTCCAGATATCTGTAAGGGGCATACCCTACTTCATTCAGGTCTCTGCTCCAATGTCACGTGATCATAGAGAACTCCAGGACTAACTTATTGAAAAGAGCACCCATCACTTTTTATACCTTTACTATGCTTTATTTTTCTTTATATCATTTACTTATTTTCTAGTGGTTTGTCAAATTTCTTTCCACACAAAAAAATTAAAACGTATGAGTGTGGAACATGTTTCTTGTTTTCTGCTACAGTTTGCTTATTGAATGAATAGAATTTCTGTGTGTATGTGAGGATTAAACAGAATAATCATGTAAAAATACTACCATGGTGACTATTGCTAAATTTAAATTGTACCTGTTATTTTGTCTATTGGTTTGTTTAAAGCGGGGTTCAGCACTACATTCCATGGGCAATAGCTGGCACCTTCCCTGATTTTATAAACAATGTTATTGAAATACAACCACACCTATTTTTTAATGTAACGTCTATGACTGCTTTCCTATTACAATGGCAGAATTGAATCATTATGAGGGATTATATAGCCTGCAAAGACTAAAATATTTACTATCTGGCTGTCATATAAAAAAACTTGCTTTTTTATCTGGCATGAATGAAATACATAAGTGGACTGGCTGAATGAAAAGGGTGAATGAATAAATCTCACACATATATGAATGAGGATTACAGCAATTTTTACCATCCCCAATTTGACAATTTGGTATTGGATTCTAAGTGAGCCAACTTCCCAATTTTAACAAAATGTGAAAGGCTATCTCTTGTATACCAAAAAATGAGATGCTTAAACTAGTTGAATGCTGAGGGCCAGAAGCTGAAGATTTGCCAAAGGTCACCCAGCAGGTCAGGTGAAAAAGTGAGGCAAGCTTTAAAGTCTCTTCATATTTGACCCATTTCTTTCTCAATTACATATCTAGGTATCTCTGACAAAAATTAAACCACTTCAGCACTTTTCTTAAAAGTTGATTAAAGCCTACTTTGCTGTTATTGTCAAAATGTTGTTGGCAATTCTCTCCTCAATTAGTAAAATGGATATTTTAAAGAGAAGTTTAATGTTTAAATGCTACCTTTGATGAAATAAAAATTGTGCTTTCATAGCTGAGTTCTTGTAAATGAGGATGATATTTTTGTGTCTTCCTGAGACAGTCTACCCACTGGAAAGGATCCCCTGCCCTCTCTCAGCTTAGGCTGATGTTTGAGCAAAATTTGCAAAATAATGCAGATGTTTGTTCTTGTCTAGCATGATGAAGAATAATCAGTGTCACTATATAAGTGAAATATGTTTAATTTAAAAAGGAGCATTTGGAGAGGGATCAGGAAGCTGGCTTCCATTTCCGCATCATCTATAGTAATTTTGAGCAGCTGTTTTTTTTAAAAAATTAAATCACCATATTCCTTTTTACATTTTCAACCCCCAGCATCCAACAAGTACATAGGTGATATTCGATAAATACTTTTTACAAGAATACATGAATGAACAAGTAGAAAAACAAAGGGTTTATGGTTACGAAGAAAAACATTAAAAAAGGAAAAACGGGTAGAATTTTACATATAGAAGTTTGTTTTACATCAGAGCCTTGAAAGAAAGAAAAGCTTATAATTTGCAGAAGTAAAATGAAGTTAAGGAATCTTTCTTACTGTTGTGTTTTGTTATGAGGTTTTAATGGCATTTAGGTGAGACTAAAGCCATATATCTTCACTTAATGGAAAAAGGGTCAGAAGATACCTTTGGGAACATTTCCTCCACTATTTAAGCCATGCTAAAGAAGAGATTACATATTACGTAAAACATCCCGTGTAAAATGTATTCAGGTTACCCCATATCTAAAGAGCCATTATTATATCCTCTGAAGTGGTGAATGAGACCACAAATATTCTATAGAGTGAGGTGTCCCTCCTCAAATCACTCCCTGCGTTCCCTGGCAGGTGCTGGAGGGAGGGAAGGATGCCCCTGAGTGACTGAGGATGGTGCCAGCAATTAACACAGTGTAGAGGAAGATTATGCTTGTCTAAATCCTTGTGGTTTCCAGTTAGAGGAACCCAACTCAAATTAAATTGAAAGAAATGGGTGTGAAATTATGGAATTTAAAATTACAGACTTGTTCTTGTCATCACACCTGGATAAGCTCTCATGCTCAAATAATCTTTCTGGAAAACTCTGTTCTCTCTTTCATTCAGCCCTACTTGTGTGGTGACTCTATGCTCATGCAGTTCTCTCTATACGGTAGTGCCAGCTTAATACCCTTTGTATTAGTCCGTTTTCACACTGCTATAAAGACACTCCATGGGACTGGGTAATTTATATTAAAAAAAGAGATTTAATTGACTCACAGTTCTGCGTGGCTGAGAAGGCCTCAGGAAACTTACAATCATGGCGAAAGGCAAAGAAGCAAGCAACTTCTTCAAAATGCGCAGGAGAGAGAGAGAGAGTGAAGAGGAAACTGCCACTTTTGAAACCATCAGATCTCAGAAGAACTCTCTCACTATTGCAAGAAGAGCATGGGGAAACCTGCCCCCATGATCTATCACCTCCCACCAGGTCCCTCCCTGGGAATTACAATTCAGGATGAGATTTTGGGTGGGGACACAGAGCCAAACTATATCACCCTTATAGCTCATTTTATCAAAAAAAAAAAAAAAAAAAAAAAAAAAAAAAAAAAAAAAAAAAGGGCAAGACAATCTCTTGCCCAATCATTGTTCCAGATTTGAGTATGTGGCTTAGGTAGAAGTAGGAGGATGTATAACTTCTCTTTGGGAGTAATAATGCAAACTCCTCTTGGGAAACAAACCTTCTTAGGTAATGTAATGGTTCTTCTGGCTATGTAGACTAATTTCTGAAGAACAATTTAAGTAAAATACATAAATGTTAATGGTTTCCTTAATGAAGGCAACTTGCTCCAGGACTCTTTTCTGGTTTAAGTCATGTGCCAGTCTCAGACCACTCACTACATCTAGGGTGATGAGACCATCTAACCTGCCAGGTCATAAGCAAGGTGGCAGGGCCTCATCTCTCATAGCCCCCAAACTTACATGGAGTGAGACATGAAGAATTCCCAGAAGGAGGGAATGTTAGACAGATATAGAACAACAAAAGTACACTCCCACACTGATGAGGTAACCTAAGATTTATCAAGTTTAATGGGAAAGTAGAGAAAAGAACTTACAAAGTAGATTTTTTAAAATAATAAATAAAAATTGAGAAGTCTGGCTCCTCTAACTGTACAAAGTCTCCATAATGCATGATAGAACTCTTCATGATCTTGACATGTATTTACACTGCCTTATTTGTCTTAATTTCATCTTTGTGCAAAGATAGAGTATGTCTTGTTAAAGCAGATCGTATATAAACATTAGAGATATATTTTATTCCAAATATTTAATATTGTCATTAAATGGACTGAGGATAGTCAGATAGTTAGGAAACCCAGCCTCTATTCTTAGTTCTGTAAGTTGTGTGTGTGAGTGTGTGTGTGTGTGTGTGTGTGTGTGTGTGTGTTTTGATTTTATTATCTCCTTATCTTCTTATTGTAGAGGTCAATTACATAATTGCAAAGCCACTATTATGCAGTCAGAAAGCTCACATGGAAGGGAAGAATCCAGTATTTGTTCTATGCCTATGGTATTCTGATATATGTTTTGACCTTTTATATAATTAATTTGACCAAAATATAGTACACCCTTATTTTATGCCAACACTCAAGACAAACAGTCAAAGGTATAGGCCAGACCTCTTCTCTAATAGGATATAAGTATTTTGGGAATCACTCTGAAGAAAAAATAATCAGGGCAATAAACTAGGGAAATGATGATGGGACAGAAATCACTAACTCATGTTGTAGGTCAGATGGTGCATCTGAAGAGGTGATCTGAAATGTGAGTCCTAAAAAGATCTCATACCTAGATCTCCAGAAAGAGGGTTCCAGGCAGTTGGAATCAAAGGTGCTATAAAGAAGCAAATGATGTGTGAGTCTTTCACAAAGGACACTGTGGCCGAATCATGGTGAAATTTGGGGTAAAGAAGATGACAAGAGAAGTTAAGTTGAGGGCCAGTGATGTTGTACCTTGTAAGTAATGCTAAAGGGTTTTCAGTCTGTGGAACAATTAGAGGGCTGAAACATGGAGAAATATATATATATATATATATATATATATATATATATATATGCACACACAACACAACACACATACATACATATATACACAAATGTGGAGAAATTTTATATATATACACACATTTATTTTAATATATATTATAACATCATACATTTTAATATCACAAGGACCTTAAGTTTCAAATATTATTATGGCCATTTTATGGATGGGAAAAAATGAAGCTCAGAAGTTCTTGCAGTGACAATTCATGGCCTAGAACAGAATTCAAGATAAGATCCCTTTCCTCTGGTCTACTGTCTCTCACTACAGCTGCTAACTCAGTTCTTTCCTAGAAAGCTAGAACCATGCGATCTGAACAGGAAAAAACACATTGGAGAAGAAAATGAGCATATCCATGGGAGATTAAATATATATATATATATATCCCCAATCTTCATTTACACACATTTTTTAATTCCTTCTTTTTTTTGTTATAATGTTCTTTAAGTCTTTGCAAGCTTGGATATGAAGTTCTTTTATCTTTTTATTTTATTGTTTTTTGAAAACTAAGGTAATTTTAAACTTTTTTGTATTAAATTGAACCATCTGAGTGAAATTCAATAGGCATGAGAAAGATTATCCTATAACCAAGGATCAAGAATTAAAAGTATGATTGAGGTTTTTGTCTTATTTTTTAATTATTAGATAGTTGAGCAATAATTTTCAACTGTTGCCTCTTTAGTCCTTGTTCTTAAAGCAGTGTTATCTATAATTAAGGAGATTGGCCTGAATTACTATTTTTACAACTTTTGCTAACATTGCTCAGGAATAAGTAGAATAAATGTGGTATGATTTTTTTTCCCAATTGCTTCCTTTTCTTTTATTTTGAAATTGCTTTAATTTTTTACTAGCACACTGCATCAGCGGTGGATTAATTCTTTCTTTTTATCCTTGTCAGTCACACCATATCCAAGATTGCTGATTTCCACTTTGTTTCACGGGGGAGGTGGGGGGAGCAGGTCAGCAAAGGATAAAAAAAGGATAAAGCAAAGGATAAAAAAAGCAGTTCTGCTTTTACCAAACACACACACACACACACACACGGAGATTTCACATGAAATGGAAGGGGTCTCGTGGATCTGACAGGCTAGGTTATTGGTCCTGACATGTTTAGCATATTTGCAGATAACATGCGTAATGCCATCCTGTAAGGTGATCACATTTTCAGAAGACCAGGAAATGAGAGAAATAACTAAGCTGAATAATAGAAATAGTATTCAAATGCTTCATTCTAACTTGCAATGATGTGTCACATCCATCTGAATTCCATTTACATTTTAACTATTTCAGGAAGGGCAAAGAAGTCCAGAAAAATAAAAGCATATATAAGGGAGATATTGCTTATGAGGTGAACATTTGAAAAAGGAGAGTTGGATACATAGTGATTTGGTGCGACCACTAGGGAAATCGAAATGGTCTCAGGAGTCTTTCTTTAGATATGTGGCTCTAATTGGGATGGGGGGCACATCTGGCATACTGTGTTTAGCTCCAGGAGTCATTCTTCAGAGATAACTGGATGAGGTGGAAACATTGACAAAGAAAGGACATGGGATTGAGAAGGAACTCAATAATCACATTAACCTTCCGTGAGTTTTATATTTTTTTACAGAGGGAGCTGAACAATCAGATTGCCTGAGTTGAATTCCCAGATCAATTTTTTGGAGATTTTGGTTTAGTGACCAGATCGGCATACGTAACTATCCTCGAGCTTCAGAAAACCTACACGCTTAATTTTTCTCATCTATAAAATGGAAATTTCACATTTCCCAAAGGGTAGCTTTTGGATGAAACAAAAAATACATATAATACAATCAGCATATTGCCTAACATATTTGAGACAGTCAGTGAAGATTACTCCCATTTCTTTTTCTTTTCGTTATAAGTGTTAATTACAGAAGGAAGTTAGGAACAGTGACTCTCAAATATTGCCATCGGAAAGATGGTTCGGTCCAATATGAACACAATAACAAAAAATCAGCCCTTGTGATTGCCCTCAGAAGCTAAGGGAAGCCCCAGTAGTGTCACCCTTTAATCTTCTATGCCATACTCATATCATTTTTCATGTATCTTTTGTCATTAAAAATGATGGGATGCATTTTGTAGACAAGGGAAACAGTAAAGCAAGTTATTTTGAAATGACATTGTAGCAGTAGTGTTAAGAAATCATTTGGCTGGGGATGGTGAGAGAAACATGGGTTATGAAGGTGATCATTAACATAATTTCATGTCTCTATTATTGCAATATTCAAAGTAGTGGTAATAGAGATGAATATGACAGCTTTGAGATTCCATTGATGGTGTTTGGATCATTTCACTGTAGCGTTCTAAAAGTGATCTTTAGCTTACCTCAAACAGGAAAAGAACACATAATTCATGTTTTAGTATTCAGCAATTTAACTCTTAAAAACTGTAACTTAGTCATATTCAAAAGTAAAAAATATATATAATAATATATAAAATAATATATAATATATGTATATATTATATATAATTTATATATAATTTATAATACATATAATTCATATATATATATTCGAATCTGTTTCTGACTTGCCAGGCTCCACTGGGGTTACTTACTCCCCTTTTTTCAGATATTCTGAGGTCTTATCACTGCATCTACCCCAGAAGCTATATGAATTTAAGCAATTGAATGGGAAGAAGGACCACAATCTTTTGAAGTCCCAGTTATGTGTATGGTTCAGTACTCGATGCTTTAGACATCTAGTACTGAGGAATCAGACCTCTAGTAAGTTATTAATACTTACTCAAGGATCCCCCAGTGAGTAGAGTGAAGATTTCAACCCAGATCTGTCTGATTCCAAAGTCCACGGTCTTCCTTTCACAACATGCTTCAGTCTATGCCTCATTAAATTTTGCAATTTTAGACTTTTGTCACACATTGTGTAGTAACACACTTTTCCTGGGAGAAACAAATTCATAACATAATTGAATAGCAAAGGGGCATGTGCTTCAG
Source organism: Pongo pygmaeus (assembly GCF_028885625.2). Lineage (NCBI taxonomy): Eukaryota > Metazoa > Chordata > Mammalia > Primates > Hominidae > Pongo > Pongo pygmaeus. Next base: position 58,120,526 of record NC_072391.2, read on the forward strand.
AGTGGTAGTACAGCCCTCCCCTAACTGAGGGCTGTACATGTGCATGTGTGTGCTTATGAATGTGTGTGAGTGTATGTGTGTGGTTATGTGTGTGTCTCCAGTGTTCAGCGTGTTGTGAATCTAATGGAATTGGAAAGCTCTGTGAAATTCTTGAAATTATATCACCGAAGAATCCGCCTCTCACAAGGGCAGCATCAGAGAAATACCTACAGAGAATAACAATTAACACTCTCTAAAATAGCCTAATTAATACACAAACATATTTTACTGGCAACCAAAATAGGATTTTCATCTTAATCCCTTATTAGAACACAATCATTCAGCATAGTTTCAAGCCAAGCTAGAAAAAAAAAAAAAAAGAAAATATTCATGGTTCATTGAAACACCTTCAGATGTTTAACCTTTCTAAAAGTTACTTCTACTGTTCACTACCCAGCAACTGCAGCTGAATGATAAGGAACTAAGGTAGAGGCTCGGGAAAAGGAGATTATCAAATATGAACAGTTAATTTGACTACTTTCCTTAAGCTCAGTGGGTAACATGGATTTGAGTTTACAGACTTATACCTAATGCCAAAAAAACACTATTTAGGGGAGGCAGGATGCAGTAGTTTCAAATTAGCCTTTTCTTGGGAATGTATTGTTAAATTTATAGATAGTTATTTAAAATTAAGGCAACTTAAGTTAGAAACATCCTGATTTCCTAAACTCTGACTCCACTTTTTGATGGGATTCAGCGGTCAATGTCTCCTTGGTCTCAGATATCATGGTACCAGTGAATGCCAGCCCCTCCACCACACTGTGCTGGCTGCCTGATGGTTTCCATGTTGCTCTTCCTCATAGCTTTAAATATGGTGTTCTCCGTACCACATACATTGCAACTGATTATGAGGCATTTTAATAAAGATCCGATCCTTCCGTGTCTCTATTTTAGGACCTGAGACTTCACTTTATCTAGTAGGGAAGGCTTTAAGTTTTCTCAGGAAAAAGTCAATCTTTCTGGTTCTCTTACTTGCAGAACCTAGGACTACTGTCTGTGCTGTTGGGTGGGCTTTGAAGTTCATCAGGAAATAGCTAATCCTGCTAGGGGTCTTGCTTGAAGACCCTATACTAGTTGGAGGTAGGTTCCTTCCCCATTTTAGATTCCTTTGTAGTAGAACTCAGGCTAGTGTCTCCATAGGGGAAAGAGCTGTGTCCTCTGCTCATTGGGCTGTGTGGGCCTTTCTCCTTTTCCTCACCCCTAGGGCTCCATAGCAAGCTAAGGGCCAGAATAAGGACATAGTTAGGGTCTACTTATCCTTCCCAGTCCCATGGTGATGAGAATGGCTTTTATCAGGAGTTTTGTCTTTTTCCTTCCTTTTTTTTCTCTGGGCTTCAGCATTACATGGAACATCTTGTGGTTTCACTCTTCTTTTTTTTTTTTTTTAAATCACTTTCGTTTTGTTTTGTTTTTGAGACAGAGTTTCACTCTGTTTCCCAGGCTTTGCAATCACAGCTCATGGTAGCCTCAACCTCCTGGGCTCAAGTGGCCTTTCCACCTTGGCCTGCTGAGTAGCTGGGACTAAAAGCATGTGCCATCACACCTGTCTAAGTTTCTTAAAATATTTTTTTATAGGAACAGGGTCTCTTGCTATATTGCCCAGGCCAGTCTTGAACACCTGGGCTCAAGCAATCCTCCTGCCTCAGCCTCCCAAAGTACTAGAATTACAGACATGAGTCAGCACACCCAGCCTCATCCTGTTCTTCACATAAACTTCAGTCTGCAGGGTTGAAGGAAGGAGCCCCACTACTGAACTCCAAGCTTTTTCTGCAACAGGTTTGCCATTTGTGTCTGCTCTTGAAATCACTGCAAGCATCCTGCTGTCTAGGGAGAGACTGGAAGCTGCTGCTGACATGCTGAAAGTACTCTCTGAGGACAAGGACATGCTTGCAACACTTGCTACAAACATGATAAGACCCTCTAAAAATGTGTCAGAAGTGCCTGGAAAGGTCATGCTGGCTCTGCTTCCTCCAGGATCAGGAAGGCTATTTCTTCCCATGCTGTCTTTTTCTGGCCTGCCTTCATGTTGGATTCCTTCCTTTCCCAGAATTATCGGAAGAGGCAGTTCTAAACACGTCAGGGACCCTGTAAAGCCTCCTGATGCTGACCTCGCATTGACCTCCCTCTCTATCAAGCTCCTTGGCAGATGGGAAGGGAAAACAAGTGAAGCAGAGAAGATGAGACCAGAAAGATGTGACCAGAAATGACCGCCTCTCTTATATAGCAGAACAACTCAAGAGCTTATGATTAGAAGAATTTTTGAGATCATCAAGTCCAATCTTCCATATGATGCAGGAAAACCCTCTAGAGTACCTCCCAGAATGGCCATTCTGGTTTTGCTAGAACCAATTCACCAGCAAACATTCTCATAGACTTATATTTTATATAGTTGTGTTAGTATTGCCACAGAATAAATTCCTGTAAGTGAGACTGCTGGTCATCAGGAATGCATAATTTACATTTTGATAACAAGTAGAAAATTGTGCATGTGCAGACAATCATGTTGCACTGCCATTAATGTGTACAGAAATTTGTGCATGGCAGTCACTGGGAGGCAGATTATGGCTCAAAGAAAAAAACTTTCTAATAGTTAGAAATGCCCATGACAGATCAGATTGCCTGGACTAGGGTAGGAAGTATTCAAAAATAGATTGGAGGGTGAGGATGCATATAGGGTATGACAGGAGAAGCTGACATCAAGAAAACTCTGGAATTCAGCCTTGGAGAACAATTGGAAGAAGCACCAGGGGCCTCTCCAACATGGCAAGGCCTCAGAATGGGCCCCACACCCTTCCAAATGTGAGACACCTTCCCAATGAACCTAAGAGAACATCAAAAGGTTTTGTAGAAGCAGCTTTTAGCTACTCCCCCAAAGTTTCCTGGCTCTATCTTCTAGAGACCCTGCAAAGACTGACTGCTGTGTCAAACACAGGCATGCCCATTGTGGCTGCAGCTGGGATGCACTGGGTGCTGCTAGAATACTCTAGAGGTAAAAAGAGGTAAATGTGTCTTTTCCAATGAACAAAAAGATCTTTTACACACAACCAGAAAGTGAAATGAGCAGCCAAGTGGCAAGCTTCTGGAAGAGTTACTGCTTTTCAATATCATTGGCAAATATTTTTACCAATTCCAATGAAAACAACCAGTTACCTCTAAGGTGTTACTAAGCTTGTTGTCTGTAGCCTGGATGTCATAGCCATGTTTGGCATATTTTTCACAGTTTGCAGCTAGTCCACTTAGCAACGTGACATTAGGTAGTGCAAGGCTGGGGCTAGACACAATGGGAGAAAATGCCCACAGTCACCTTTTCAACTTGGCTGTGCACATGAGTCATAACCCCTTTGCTGATCTGGCTAAAGTCATTCTCAAACATTTGTGTGCATTTGAATATAGCATAATCTCCCTTGCACAGTTGTCACTGCAGTTTCTCCGTGGAGGTGCAGGAGCCACTGCACAGCTGCATTGAGCTGTGCAATACAGTAACAGGGTTGTTGCTCAAGGCTACATTTAATGAAAGCAGCTCCTCATGGCTCCACCAACCCTTCCTTGCCATGCCTTCCCATGCTTCCTACATTCCCTGACAGTTGTTGGAGGGAGCGAAGGAGGACACTGAGCAATTGAGGGCCATGTCAGGCATTTCCAGCCTGAACCCAGATGTGTCCACCAGGGCACAGAGATGTGGGACACACCCAGGAGGAGCCTCTCTCCAAGTTGGATGCTCTGGTTCACCACCACCTCAAAGTGAACCAGCAACTGCAATGCTCCAAAGACTACTCTTTCTCTGGAGCCTCCAACTGGGCCTAAACCTGCTGAAGGGCCCCTTTCATTCTCTCCTGTTCATGGTGACTTGTTACCATTACACACCCTTTTGTTCCTGCTCCCTGCAACCATCCATCTGTCCAGAACAGTGCCTCTGGGAGACCCATCAGAGGCAGGAGTATGGGGTAGTCGGGGTGGCTAAATTGGTCTTTATAAAGTAAAACAACATGCTGGACCGTGGGGATCCTAACCAAGCATAATTCAGGGTCATCTTTTACCCCAATTTTCTTTTTGAGGCAGAAATTAAAAGCAGTAATGACTCAAGTCTTACTACCAATTGATAGAAAAATGATTTCTACTCCCTGTTTTATCTAGTTTAATGTGTTCTATTAATATCATAAATGGTATTATAATTTTCTATCTCCAACAATGATCATTTGCATAGCAGTGGATGAAAGAGAGATGTATTTTTTATAGGATATTTCTGAAATTAGAAGAAAGCAAACAGCAAATTCCGTGGAACATTTATCCAACATATTTTAGAGACAGGCAGACTTTAATTGTGGAAATGCAGATGCCGAGTATATCACATGGATAGAAGCTCAGTATCCAACTGACTTACAGGTTATCAGCTCTGTCAAGTACCTTAAAACTACCCCAGTATAGTGAGTCTTATTTCTCATCTTACATTATTTGAAAGGTGCAGAAATATCTGCCAGGTGGTGAAAACATTCCCTTTGGTTATTTGTCTTGTTTGCTATTCTGCAAGAGATTTATTTTCTTTCTTCCATGTGAAATATATATATAAAATTGCTAAAGGATTTTCAGACCATTAAGTTATTTAATGTTATTTATCCTTAAAGTTTAATGTTAACTAACTCATTTAAATATAGCCACTCTTTTCTAGCAAGCCAACACTTTGTGCTAGAAAATAGAATGATGCTTTTCATTCACTGTCAGTATATTCCTGTTTACATTCTTTCTCAGTTACTTCTATAAGTTGAATGATTTTGAGCAAATGATTGTCAGTCTAAAAGGACACAGGTCAAGCAGGCACAGCAAAACAGCATATCTGACAGCCTTTTTTGCACTTTCTTCAATATGAGAGCATTACATAGTTATCAGAGCAAGGGATCTGACATCAGACAACCTGTACTCAATCCCCATTTCTGTCTCTCTTAGTTGTGGGACATTAGGCAGGTTTCTTGACCTCTCATAGCTGTATTATTCCTACCTACAGTGTTGACATAATGCCATCTTACTTCATAGGGATCGACTGAGAATTTAAGTCACTGCAGAGAATGCTCTCAGTCCAGGGACTGATACATAATAGGTACTCAATAAATGGTAGCTGTTCTTACAAATGAGTTACAAGTATGTCTTTCACATAGCCATCAATCTAAGTAACAAATAAAAAGCTCTAAATAAACAGTTCTTTTAATCTGTTTAGAAGGTTAGAAATTCTTATTATTAATACTTGCCATGTATACATACACATAGATTAGGCATACAGAGGCATTGCTCACAAATCTCATTCTCAGGTGGGGCAGAGGTCCTGGGAAAAAAAAGCAACTCTAAGGCACAAAACAAGTGTTGACTGATCTATGTGGGAGGTGATCTATTGCTTTACACTTAGGATTTCTGGCCACGTATAGCTGAGGAGAGGAGAGAACACAGCATGCATTTTTAAAAAGGCCCACGGGAGGGGTACTGGAAGGAATGGAAACAGTCAGTGAACTGGACATTAAAGAATCAAAGCAGAGAGCAAATTTCCAACTGCGCTTTCAGTTACTTTCTCAGGAGGGAGTCAAGAATTAGAGACAAGAGAATGAGACTGAACTCCTGATGAGCTGTTCTGACCTTCGTAGCTTTGTGATGTTGTATTTTTCGTATGCCATATCCTATGAAAAAATTTTTGAATGCCTATGCTGTGGTCTCAATATTTGTGCCCCCACCCCAAATTCATATGTTGAAACCTAATCACCAACATCATGGAATTAAGAAGGTGGAACCTTTGGGATGTAATTAGGTCATGACAGCTCTGTTTTCATGAATGAGATTAATGCTCTTAGAAAAGAGACCTTAGAGAACTAGTTAGCGTCTTCCACCACATGAGAATGCAGTAAGAAGGCATCATCTATAAAGCAGAAAACAGGCCCTCACCAGACACAGAATGTGTTGGCACATTCTTATGGACTTTTAAGCTTTCAGAGCTGTGATACGTTAATTTCTATTATTTACAAGCTACTCAGGCAATGGCATTGTTTTATAGCAGCCCAAATGGACTAAGGCCACCTACTATGTGTTAGATTCAGTGTTACAAAGTGGGAATAAAGATAAAAAAATGTACAATTGTTTCTTCCCTGAAGGTATGAGTGGGGGCTGTGTAGGGATAAACTAATAAATAACTAGTTTATTATATTGTGGAAGATAAATTATCTGAGGGTAATAGGTACCACTTTACATAGAAGCACAGTAAAGAGAACCTTGAAGTACTCCAGGGTAAGAGAAAAATTTATTACGATTTAAAGGGAGAACAGGAATAACTCAGACAGAGATGGGACATGGTGGTCATTTCAGACCAAGGGAACAGCTTGAGCAAAGGCCAAAGGCAAGACTGATCATTCAAAGAATAGTCAGCAGTTCATGTTAGAGTAGAATCAAACTATCATTGTTTATTACTTGTAAGTAATAAAGCTTACAACTAAGACTGGAGATAAGCAGAATAGAGATGTGTAGGACCTTGACGGCCTTGTTAAGAGCCTTACCTTTATCCTGAGTACCACGACCCATGGAAAGCAGGTGAGTAACTCACGTGAGCATGCTTTAGAAAATTAACTCTGGCTTCAGTGAGGACAATGGACTGGAGTGATATAAAGGTTAAAGAAGAAAGAGGAATTTTTAGTGTCTTCAGAAGGTCTTGAAACCTGGCTAAATACTAGCAACAAATGGAGAAGGAATGGTATTCATAGATTCTTGAAAGATGAGAGTGATTATCTCAGTAAATGTGAAATGTGACCATCTTTTACTTTGACCATAACCCTAGATCTGGAGTTTTGAAAGGAAATTCAGTCCTTCTCTCATTGATTTGTTTATTTAGTCTTCCATTGAACCAACATGTAATGAATATTTTGTGTTGTAGCCTGTGCTAAGGATGGTAGATATGAAGATAATGCCAAAGACCATGGCTTGAAGGATCTCATTGTATTTCAAGTATGGAATACATGCATATCATATGACAATGCAGTGTAGTCAGAGCTATAGTAGAGGTGTGCTCAAATATGTCATTCTGCATTATGTTTTCCTCTTTCACAATGCCAGTGAAACTAGAGGCTCCCATTTTATTAATGAAAATAACCTAATCATATACTTTCAAACCCAAAACAGATCATCTATTTCTGACTTTTTTAAACTTGGTTTTGAAGGTTGAGTGGGAAGCTGAAGATCCAGGTTGGATGGAGCCAGAGGAACCTTTCCTCTGTTTCAAGTTATGGCATAGTGAGACCTACAGTCAAGTCTTAGCTATGCCACCCGCTGCTGAACCAACTTAGAACATATTTATTACCTTTCCTAAAACCTCATTATATTTATTTGCAAGAATAAGAGTTACAGTCCATGGTGTTAACTATTTGAGAGAAACACACTGTCATGCAAATTTAGACTAGGTAAACAATAAATGCATCACAATTTCTCTGCACATAGAATAAACCATTGGCAGAGTCTCAGGGCAAAGGTAGATTGGGGGCTGGAAATCAGGGTTGAGATGAGAACTGGGAAGAGCTTTAAACTGGAAATGATAGAACTGAGCAAAGAACTAGAAAGCACTGTATATAAGGTAGAATTCAAAGGAAAAAAATGAAGAGATTGTAAATTAGACAAACCAAGTGTGAAAGCTCACAGTACATGCAGCCAATTCTCCAACAAACACAGACCAAAAATCAAACAAACATAAAACAACAAAAAAGAAAGAAGTATGGTGAAAACTAACAGGAGAGCCTACTGACACAGCATAGGAAGATTTTCATCACGAATATTTCCATCTTTTCTCTTTTCTTCTTTTCTTTCCTTTTCTTTCATTTCGTTTTCCCTCCTTTTCTTTTCTCTTCTCTTTTTCCTTTGTTATTCAGCTTTTTACTCTCGCATGTTTTAAAAGTCCCCAGAATTTCTGATACCTTTATAACATATCTCTCTAAAACTGCTTCTTGTTTATGTGTACATGTATCTTGTCACCTCAATAATTTGTGGTTAATTTTGCATGAGACATGAGTCAAGTTAAATAGGTTTTAGCCCTAAGGAAGCAGTAACAAATTACTCTTTAAAAAATTCATTGATATGTTAACAGTATTATAATTTCTGTGCATCAATGGTACAAAACTACCATTCATTTTCAATGCCTTATTGGATAGAATCTTAATTCATCCTCATGGGTGTTTTAATGGGAAAACATTGCTCCGTCTCTGACCTGCTTAAAAAAGGCAACGGATATAATTATAGTTAAGATGCATGATATTGGGAAGAACTTTTGGAAACAGAACAAAACGTGTGGAGTCCTATTTTTGACACTCTGTCTTTGCATGAACTTGTGATTTTGCATACTGTGCCTAATATTTCTAAACTTCCAATCCTTTCCTTCTAAGGCAAATGTGGATTAATAGCTGTTAAAATCATAATGAGGATTGAATATATTAACGTTTTCAAAATATGAATCATAGTCCCAGACATATAATAATCATTCACAAAATGGTAGCTATGATTATTTAATTATCTAGGCTGCTGTTGTTGTTGTTTATTTTTTTTCCTGGAAGGCTTATCTGATAAAATGTTTATAGGCTAGCAAAATATTTCAAGAAAAATCTAAACAAAAATATTTCCTTTCCCATAAATCATTTTAAGTGAAAATGTTTTTGAAGTTTTACAAATTGACTTCTGATACTATCTGTAGGATAATGTCTGTGAATAGAGAAGGAAATAACGACTTTAGGTTTGTGCAGCTCCCTAGTGACATAAAAGCAATCACTTACATCCTTGAATGTAGTCTTTCTCCTGCTCATTGCATATACTGGTGGAGCAAGACAGCTATTAAAATCTATTAACCTGATATTCTTCTTTAAGTTGAGAGATGTGTCCAGATGATAGGATAAAATATTTAAGAAAAAAGTTTACTAGAGAGTTCAGATGGTCAGTTTTGTCAGGTTCACCCTCGCTCACTGGAAAACATTTCTTTTGTTGAAACATTAAGCAGTGCCTCCAGGAGGGAAATAAATTAATTGCAACTCCCTCAGCGAGTGGCATTTTCTGAGTCTGAAGCTCCTCAACGTGGTTCCTTAGGGTAATGGTCACAAAGTCAAGAGATTGAAACCATCCTGGCCAATATGGTGAAACCCCGTCTCTACTAAAAATACAAAAATTAGCCAGCCTCGGTGGCCTGCATCTGTAGTCCCAGCTGCTCAGGAGGCTGAGGCAGGAGAATTACTGGAACCCGAGAGGCGGAGGTTGCAGTGACCCAAGATCGCACCACTGCACTCCAGCCTGGTGACAGAGCGAGACTCCATCTCAAAAACAAAAACAAAAACAAAAACAAAAAAGTTACCCAGCGCCAGGGCCCTTCTGGGATTCTCAGGTTGAATTTGAAGACATGGGTATTAAGAAAGGGCTTATTGTTGTATGTTGTGCTGTAATACCACTTGGTTAAATTTGTAGATTTTGTCCCTATCCATTATCAATCACCATATTCTTCTCAGCCTTGGCATAAGTATAATTTTATGATAGACCATAATAAAACAGATTTGTTTGGTATGATGACTGTACTTCAAACTTAATTGAGAATTGCTCTATGATGTCAGACAATAAAATCATTGTGATAAATAATAAAGAGCAGAGTGGGAGAGGAACTGAGATAGACACTCAAGGGAATAAAACTGTTTTCATCTGGAGATTGATGGACCTTGAGGTGCTAGAACATGCAGGGAGAGAAGTATTTCCTGGTGATAAAGGCAAAGGAAAAGAAAGCCTTATGGTGACTGTGGTAAAATAGTAAATAAGATAAAAAAGAAATAGACCTCCATGAGTACAACGAGGAAATATGGAAGGTTAGCCTATGGAAAATTTGTCCATGTTTTCAATTATTACCTTAAACATCCAAGTATGTATTTGGATAAAAATAGTAATTTCACTACTCATCAATGAAAGAGAAAGAAAACAAATATTAATATATGCAATGTAAATGGCTTTCACAGATATTATTATAAGCAGAAAATCAGACACATAATGATACATATCCTTAAATTCCTTTTGTGTGATTTTTAAGAATGGACAAGATTAATTGGTGATGATGCAAGTCCAAATACTAGTTATCCTTTGAGGGTAGGGAAGTACCTAGTAATAGAAGATAAAATGGAGCTTACTGGGACAGTAGGAATTTTTTTAAAAAACTTTTAGCTTTTCAGTGAACAAGTTATTGTGTGTGTGCATTTATGTATATAGATACATATATTAATATATTATGTCCACTTAAGAGTTACCCACTTTGTGTATGTTATACCACATTTTTTAAAGAACGATAAAATTATAGATTTATGAAGTCAACTTCTAAATTTTGGTATACATTTTCTACTGTGAGTGTTCTCAGGACTGATGTAGTATTTCAATTTGCATCTTACAACAAGCCTTATGACTATGTAGAATCTTGATGTATGAGAGACGGGGGAAGAGAAATGTGTTGTTAAAGGGGAGGAACATAAAGTAAGCATCTATTTATTACCAAATGATTAGTATTTACATTCTCAATCATCATAACTATCCTGTAAAGTCAATTATATCTCACTTGTTTTACAGGTGAGGAAGTAAAGGCTTTGAGAAGTTAAGTAGGCTGCCCAGAATTTGTAAGTTACTCAGAGATTAAAAATCAAAGCCAGAAAAATAATACAAATCTAAATCTAAAACCCACAGTTTCTTGTAATGTTCCTTTCTATATAAATGATATTAGCCAAATAATTTAATAATATTATAAGTTTATGCTTGGAGATAGATAATTAAATTTGTGTTCATCAAAAAATGGAAAAACTATACAATTTCAAAAGTTGGCATGTTTACTTAGTCTTTGTTTATTTCATTTTCAAAGTGGATTTGAAGCAAACAGAGGTTTTAAGAGTTAGCCTTTTGGTGGAGCCAAGATGGCCGAATAGGAACAGCTCCAGTCTACAGCTCCCAGCGTGAGTGATGCAGAAGATGAATGATTTCTGCTTTTCCAACTGAGGTACTGGATCCATCTCACTGGGGATTGTCGCACAGTGGGTGCAGAACACTGGGTGCAGAGCACTGAGCGTGAGCTGAAGCAGCAAGGGGTCAGGGAATTCCCTTTCCTAGCCAAGAAAAGGGGTGACAGACAGCACCTGGAAAATCGGGTCACACTCACCCTAATATGGCACTTTTCCAATGGTCTTAGCAAACGGCACACCAGGAGATTGTATCCTGTGCCTGGCTCAGAGGGTCCTACGCCCACAGAGCCTCACTCATTGCTAGCACAGCAGTCTGAGATCAAACTGCAAGGCGGCAGCAAGGTGGGGGGAGGGGCGCCCGCCATTGCCGAGGCTTGAGTAGGTAAACAAAGCGGCTGAGAAGCTCGAACTGGATGGAGCCCACTGCAGCTCAAGGAGGCCTGCCTGCCTCTGTAGACTCCACCTCTGGGGGCAGGGCACAGACAAACAAAAGGCAGCAGAAACCTCTGCAGACTTAAATGTCCCTGTCTGACAGCTTTGAAGAGAGCAGTGGTTCTCCCAGCATGCAGCTTGAGATCTAAGAACGGACAGACTGCCTCCTCAAGTGGGTCCCTGACCCCCGAGTAGCCTAACTGGGAGGCACCCCCCAGTAGGGGCAGACTGACACCTCAGATGGCCAGGTACTCCTCTGAGACAAAACTTCCAGAGGAACGATCAGGCAGCAACATTTGCTATTCACCAATATCCACTGTTCTGCAGCCTCTGCTGCTGATACCCAGGCAAACAGGGTCTGGAGTGGACCTCCAGGAAACTCCAACAGACCTGTAGCTGAGGGTCTTGACTGTTAGAAGGAAAACTAACAAACAGAAAGGACATCCACACCAAAAACCCCATCTGTACGTCACCATTATCAAAGACCAAAGGTAGATAAAACCACAAAGATGGGGAAAAAACACAGCAGAAAAACTGAAAATTCTAAAAAGCAGAGTGCCTCTCCTCCTCCAAAGGAATGCAGCTTGTCACCAGCAATGGAACAAAGCTGGATGGAGAACGACTTTGACGAGTTGAGAGAAGAAGGCTTCAGATGATCAAACTACTCTGAGCTAAAGGAGGAAGTTCGTACCCATGGCAAAGAAGTTAAAAACCTTGAAAAAAGATTAGACGAATGGCTAACTAGAATAACCAATGCAGGGAAGTCCTTAAAGGACCTGAAGGAGCTGAAAACCATGGCACGAGAACTACACGATGAATGCACAAGCCTCAGTAGCCGATTTTATCAACTGGAAGAAAGGGTATCAGTGATGGAAGATCAAGTGAATGAAATTAAGTGAGAAGAGAAGTTTAGAGAAAAAAGAATAAAAAGAAATGAACAAAGCCTCCAAGAAATATGGGACTATATGAAAAGACCAAATCTACGTCTGATTGGTGTACCTGAAAGTGACAGGCAGAATGGAACCAAGTTGGAAAACACTCTGCAGGATATTATGCAGGAAAACTTCCCCAATCTAGAAAGGCAGGCCAACATTCAAATTCACGAAATACAGAGAACACTACAAAGATACTCCTCGAGAAGAGCAACTCCAAGACACATAATTGTCAGACTCACCAAAGTTGAAATGAAGGAAAAAATGTTAAGGGCAGCCAGAGAGAAAGGTCGGGTTACCATCAAAGGGAAGCCAATCAGACTAACAGCTAATCTCTCGGCAGAAACTTTACAAGCCAGAAGAGAGTGGGGGCCAATATTCAACATTCTTAAAGAAAAGAATTTTCACCCCAGAATTTCATATCCAGCCAAACTAAGCTTCATAAGTGAAGGAGAAATAAAATCCTTCACAGACAAGCAAATGCTGAGAGATTTTGTCACCACCAGGCCTGCCCTGAAAGAGCTCCTGAAGGAAGCACTAAACATGGAAAGGAACAACCGGTACCAGCCACTGCAAAAACATGCCAAATTGTAAAGACCATCGAAGCTAGGAAGAAACTGCTCAACTAACGAGCAAAATAACCAGCTAACATCATAATGACAGGATCAAATTCACACATAACAATATTAACCTTAAATGTAAATGGGCTAAATGCTCCAATTAAAAGACACAGACTGGCAAATTGGCTAAAGAGTCAAGACCCATCAGTGTGCTGTATTCAGGAAACCCATCTCACATGCAGAGACACACATAGGCTCAAAATAAAGGGATGGAGGAAGATCTACCAAATAAATGGAAAACAAAAAAAAGCAGGGGTTGCAATCCTAGTCTCTGATAAAACAGACTTTAAACCAACAAAGATCAAAAGAGACAAAGAAGGCCATTACATAATGGTAAAGGGATCAATTCAACAAGAAGAGCTAACTATCCTAAATATATATGCACCCAACACAGGATCACCCAGATTCATAAAGCGAGTCCTTAGAGACCTACAAAGAGACTTAGACTCCCATACAATAATAATGGGAGACTTTAACACCCCACTGTCAACATTAGACAGATCAAGGAGACAGAAAGTTAACAAGGATATCCAGGAATTGAACTCAGCTCTGCACCAAGCGGACCTAATAGAAATCTACAGAACTCTCCACCCCAAATCACCAGAATATACATTCTTTTCAGTACCACACCACACCTATTACAAAATTGACCACATAGTTGGAAGTAAAGCACTCCTCAGCAAATGTAAAAGAACAGAAATTATAACAAACTGTTTCTCAGACCACAGTGCAATCAAACTAGAACTCAGGATTAAGACACTCACTCAAACCTGCTCCTGAATGACTACTGGGTAAATACCAAAATGAAGGCAGAAATAAAGATGTTCTTTGAAATCAACGAGAACAAAGACATAACACACCAGAATCTCTGGGACACATTCAAAGCAGTGTGTAGAGGGAAATTTATAGCACTAAATGCTCACAAGAGAAAGCAAGAAAGGTCTAAAATTGACACCCTAACATCACAATTAAAAGAACTAGAGAAGCAAGAGCAAACACATTCAAAAGCTAGCAGAAGGCAAGAAATAACTAAAATCAACAGAACTGAAGGAAACAGAGACACAAAAAACCCTTCAAAAAAATCAATGAATCCAGGAGCTGGTTTTTTGAAAAGATCGACAAAATTGATAGACCGCTAACAAGACTAATAAAGAAGAAAAGAGAGAAGAATCAAATAGACACAATACAAAAATGACAAAGGGGATATCACTACCTATCCCACGGGAATACAAACTACCATCAGAGAATAAGATAAACAACTCTACGCAAATAAACTAGAAAATTTAGAAGAAATGGATAAATTCCTTGAATACACCCTCCCAAGACTAAACCAGGAAGAAGTTGAATCTCTGAATAGACCAATAACAGGCTCTGAAATTGAGGCAACAATTAAGAGCTTACCAACCAAAAAATGTCCAGGACCAGAGGGATTCACAGCCGAATTCTACCAGAGGTACAAGGAGGAGCTGGTACCATTCCTTCTGAAACTATTCCAATCAACAGAAAAAGAGAGAATCCTCCCTAATTCATTTTATGAGGCCAGCATAATCCTGATACCAAAGCCTGATAGAGACACAACAAAAAAAGAGAATTTTAGATCAAGATCCCTAATGAACATCGATGCAAAAATCCTCAATAAAATACTGGCAAACTGAATCCAGCAGCACATCAAAAAGCTTATCCACCATGATCAAGTGGGCTTCATCCCTGGGATGCAAGGCTGGTTCAACATATGCAAATCAATAAACGTAATCCAGCATATAAAGAGAACCAATGACAAAAACCACATGGATTTTCTGAATAGATGCAGAAAAGGCCTTTGACAAAATTCAACAACACTTCATGCTAAAAACTCTCAATAAATTAGGTATTGATGGGACATATCTCAAAATAATAAGAGCTATCTATGACAAACCCACAGCCAATATCATACTGAATGGGCAAAAACTGGAAGCATTCCCTTTGAAAACTGGCACAAGACAGGGATGCCCTCTCTCACCACTCCTATTCAACATAGTGTTGGAAGTTCTGGCCAGGGCAATCAGGCAGGAGAAAGAAATAAAGGGTATTCAATTAGGAAAAGAGGAAGTCAAATTGTCCCTGTTTGCAGATGACATGATTGTATATCTAGAAAACCCCATTGTCTCAGCCCAAAATCTCCTTAAGCTGATAAGCAACTTCAGCAAAATCTCAGGATACAAAATCAGTGTTCAAAAATCACAAGCATTCTTATACACCAATAACAGACAGAGAGCCAAATCATGAGTGAACTCCCATTTGCAATTGCTTCAAAGAGAATAAAATACTTGGAATCCAACTGACAAGGGATGTGAAGGACCTCTTCAAGGAGAACTACAAACCACTGCTCAATGAAATAAAAGAGGATACAAACAAATGGAGGAACATTCCATGCTCATGGGTAGGAAGAATCAATATTGTGAAAATGGCCATACTGCCCAAGGTAATTTATAGATTCAATGCCATCTCCATCAAGCTACCAATGACTTTCTTCACAGAATTGGAAAAAACTACTTTAAAGTTCATATGGAAACAAAAATGAGCCCACATTTCCAAGCCAATCCTAAGCCAAAAGAACAAAGCTGGAGGCATCACGCTACCTGACTTCAAACTATACTACAAGGCTACAGTAACCAAAACAGCATGGTACTGGTACCAAAACAGAGATAGAGACCAATGGAACAGAACAGAGCCCTCGGAAATAATCCCACATATCTACAACTATCTGATTTTTGACAAACCTGACCAAAACAAGAAATGGGGAAAGGATTCCCTGTTTAATAAATGGTGCTTGGAAAACTGGCTAGCCACATGTAGAAAGCTGAAACTGGATCCCTTCCTTACACCTTATACAAAAATTAATTCAAGACAGATTAAAGACTTAAATGTTAGACTTAAAACCATAAAAACCCTAGAAGAAAACCTAGGCAATACCATTCAGGACATAGGCATGGGCAAGGACTTCATGTCTAAAACACCAAAAGCATGGCAACAAAAGCCAAAATTGACAAATGGGATCTAATTAAACTCAAGAGCTTCTGCACAGCAAAAGAAACTACCATCAGCATGAACAGGCAACCTACAGAATGGGAGAAAATTTTTGCAATCTACTTATCTGACTGTTGCAGGAAGTCAGGAACCCCGAATGGAGGGACTGGCTGAAGCCATGGCAGAAGAACATATACTGTGACGATTTCATGGACATTTATTAGTTCCCCAAATTAAGACTTTCATAATTTCTTATGCCTGCCTTTACTGCAATCTCTGAACATAAATTGTGAAGATTTCATGAACACTTATCACTTCCCCAATCAATACCCTTGTGATTTCCTATGCCTGTCTTTACTTTAATCTCTTAATCCCATCATCTTCCTAAGCTGAGGAGTATGTATGTTGCCTCAGGACCCTGTGATGATTGCGTTAACTGCACAAATTATTTGTAGAGCAAGTGTGTTTAAACAATATAAAATCTGGGCAGCTTGAAAAAAGAACAGGATAACAGCAATGTTCAGAGAACAAAAGAGATAACCTTAAACTCTGAGCACTGGTGAGCCGGGCAGAAGAGAGCCATATTTCTCTTCTTTCAAATGCAAATGTGAGAAATATCGCTGAATTCTTTTTCTCAGCAAGGAACATCCCTGAGAAAGAGAATGCATCCCTGAGTGTAGGCCTCTAAAATGGCCGCTTTGGGGGGTGGCCATCTTTTATGGTGGAATCTGTAAGGATGAAATAAGCCCCAGTCTCCCGTAGCACTCCCAGGCTTATTAGGACGAGGAAATTCCTACCTAATAAATTTTGGTCAGACCAGTTGTCTGCTCTCAAACCCTGTCTCCTTATAAGATGTTATCAATGACAATGCATGCCTGAAACTTCGCTAGCAATTTTAATTTCGCCCTGGTCCTGTGGTCCTGTGATCTCACCCTGCCTCTATTTGCCTTGTGATATTTTATTGCCTTGTGAAGCATGTGATTTCTGTGACCCACCCCCTATTCATACACTCCCTCCCCTTTTGAAATCACTGAGAAAATCTTGCTGGTTTTATGGCTTGGGGGGCACCACGGAACCTGCTGACATGTGATGTCTCCCCTGGACACCCAGCTTTAAAATTTCTCACTTTTGTACTCTGTCCCTTTATTTCTCAGACTGGCCGACACTTAGGAAATATAGAAAAGAACCTATGTGAAATATCAGGGGTGAATTTTGCCCGATATCTGGCTGAATTTCCCTTGATATCTGACAGAGGGCTAATATCAAGAATCTACAATGAACTCCAACAAATTTACAAGAAAAAAACAACCTCATCAACAAATGGGTGAAGGATATGAACAGACACTTCTCAAAAGAAGACATTTATGCAGCCAAAAGACACATGAAAAAATGCTATCATCACTGGCCATCAGAGACATGCAAATCAAAACCACAATGAGATACCATCTCACACCAGGTAGAATGGCGATCATTAAAAAGTCAGGAAACAACAGGTGCTGGAGAGGCTGTGGAGAAATAGGAACACTTTTACACTGTTGGTGGGACTGGAAACTAGTTCAACCATTGTGGAAGTCAGTGTGGTGATTCCTCAGGGATCTAGAACTAGAAATACCATTTGACCCAGCCATCCCATTACTGGGTATATACCCAAAGGATTATAACTCATGCTGCTATAAAGACACATGCACACATATGTTTATTGCGGCACTATTCACAATAGCAAACACTTGGAACCAACCCAAATGTCGATCAATGATAGACTGGATTAAGAAAATGTGGCACATACACACCATGGAATACCATGCAGCCATATAAAATGATGAGTTCATGTACTTTGTAGGGACATGGATGAAGCTGGAAACCATCATTCTCAGCAAACTATCACAAGGACAAAAAACCAAACACCACATGTTCTTCCTCATAGGTGGGAATTGAACAAGGAGAACCCATGCACACAGGAAGGGGAACATCACACACTGGGGCCTGCTGTGGGGTGGTGGGGGGAGGGATAGCATTAGGAGATATACCTAATGTTAAATGACGAGTTAATGGGTGCAGCACACCAACATGGCACTTGTATACAAATGTAACAAACCTGCACGTTATGCACATGTACCCTAAAACTTAAAGTATAAAAATAATAAAAAAGAGCCTTTTAAAGGGGTTTCAGATGGTTAAGCTTCTTATGGTATAAGGTTGCTAAGAAGACTAATTTTTTGTCAATATTATTAATGTCTTTCATTAAATATCTTTAACTTCTAACTAAAACTCTTAAATAAATTTTTAGCCTGGTGGGCATATAAACTGGAAAGCACAAAAGCCTGGATTCATTTTTAGAGAAAATGGTTGAAATTCCAATATCTACTTATTCTATTTTAGTTCAGAGGAAAAAAAAATGGTATGGGGGTGGCAGGGGAGCTGGGAGTTTGTTCTCAAATGTTGCTAGAAGCCTTGATTGTAGTATAAACCATTCTAGGGTTTGATGGGCAAATCAGCATGGAGTAAAAATGGTTCCTCTAATAGAAACTTCTTCCTTTTTGAACCACTAATGTTTTAAATTTACTTTGAAACTTCTACCTTGTGGGCCTCTTTCTGCTTTCCAAAGTCACAAAAAATAAGGCATCTAAGTACTCCTCAAGACAGCCTTTTATTTTTCCTGGAAGCCACTGAAAACCAAGGGTCTGCATCAGAGAATACTGAGTGTTCATTCACTGGTGGTTTTTGAGGCAATATCTAGGGAATCCTTCTGCAGTGACGTCCCAGTGGAGATTCAAGAAACTTGTATAATTTTGGTTTAAAAAGCTTTGAGGTATATTCCATTGTGGACATTTTATGGGATATAGTCAAAAAGCACAAATATATATTTTAGCACTCCAATCCTTTGGGAAAGAATGTTCTTGGGTAAAAATTGTGCCCCTTGGATAAAAATATGTACCATAACAGAGATTCTGTTGTGCATTTATGTTATAGTTTTACTAAGATATACTGTTACATTTCTTAAGGATAAGTGTTAATCTCCCCTCACTTATACAATAAAACCCAAAAATTAAAGTTGATCTAGTTAGTTTCTTTCTTCTACAACTCTCCATGATTTAACAATGCCACAATTCATCTTGTGACATCATATATACCCTATATTATTGTGCAGAATATCTTTGCAATAGTGTACACTCTTTTTATCTTTTTTACACCTTTATTTTGTTGTACAGTATTTATGCAAAATTGTGTTTATTTGATTAGGTACATGGTAAACACATGGGAGGGAGGAGCCAAGTGATATACTTGGTGCCAATGTATTGTGATAAATATTACAAAAGCTTTCATTAAGTGAAGATAAGAGATATTCCAAAAACTTTCATTAAGTGAATGTAAGAGATATTCCAGAGATAAATGCATTGATTAAAAGTGAAGATGGCAGTGATAAGCTGACTTTTTTCCCATAATGCCTTTGGCTACTATAGATATGGTGGTGGGAGTTTCTAATAGTAGAAGCCTTATTAAAACGTGGCAAAACCTAAGGCTATTTCCTCTTCGTTATATTCATCTTGTTCACAATGCACACTTTGTAGGGAGGTCTGGAATATCAATACTGAAATTTCTACGATGGTTCAGACCATAGGGCATTAAAAACCTTAAGATTGTGCAAGTCACATTAACTTAATAATAAGGCTTTTGTATAAAGGAACAGGAGATGCTAGTATCAAAAACAAAATAAAAATTCATATAGGTTTCTAATTCACGGTGACATAAGAGGCTTATCTAAAGCAAGATATGGCAAATGAATGCATAATACATCTAAAAGTACATAGCATTATTAATAGGAATAATAATATTACATTGACACCTTTTAATATTTAGTTTTAGATAATGCCGGGTGTTGTCAAAATCACCATTATATTTCAGAAATTTACTTTTGTTTGACAAGGAAATAAAATAAGTCATAAGCATATGTACATCGAATGAATTTCAAACACTTTACCTCTGCCTTATAAGCAGGATGATTTGCTTTCATAGAAAAAAGAAAAAAAAATCGGGAAAAAAAATGGCGTAGCATCACTGAGCCCACATAGCTACAGCTGCTCACTGAAAAGACAAATTATTTTCTGCTGAATATTCTCACGCTTTGTATGCATGTGTTGGTATCTCTAGCATAAGGTATCAACAAACCACTGACCTTATTTATTCTCTGTCAAAATTCAGAATCTGTATTCTGTCATATGAGGTACAAACATTGTTAACATACACAGTGTGATTTTTCAGAAAACAATATTTCAGTGAAGTCAACAAAATAAACTTCTTTCTCCTTTAAAAAATTATTGTAGCGAGGAAGAATTCAAAAAGGGGCTCTGGGTAGCTGGGCTGTGGTTTGGGACTGGGCGTTGCTTGCTGTCCATGGTACTGATCCATTCTTCCCTGTATCCTGTGGGGGCTCACTCTCCAGAAGAACCACAGAACGGTTACCTGGTTACCTGCAGAGTTCTTATCCGAAACCACTTGACAAGTTTTCTTTTCCCTACAGACGTTGAAGTTGAGGAAAAAACTCCTTTAATTGACTTCAGGATTCCAAATAAACATTTCAATGGGACTCAGAGCCATTGTTCAATATCTACTCCATGGCTGCATGGCTAGGATTGTGTTCTAGTAAGGAAATGAATGGCATATCCAATGTGTGAAGAATTGTCTTTCTGTTTAACACCTTTGACTTATTAAATGTAACTTTACCATGGAAGATGTAAGGTTGAATAACACACTGAAAACATGTTAGTGAAGAAGAAGGTATAATATGTCTAATTTTCATTTGATTCCATTAGATATCTTTTGAAAGTATTTAATGTAAAGTGTTAATACTTGCAGTATGCAGATTCATCAGGGTTGGGCTATGGCATTTGTGACCACAGCAAATCAGGTATTTTTATTAGAACAAGTGATCTTTTCAAAGCTTTCTCTCAAGGTGCACTTTAATCTGTGCTGCCTATTGCATTCATACTTTCCCATACTAAGATCTGGCTTATAGACTTTAAGGTCTTGACACAAGAAACAGAAGAGGAACAATATCCAGTGTTAGCTCAGGATGCTTCTTGAAGAATAACGCTTATACTATCTGGAGTCTTCAAGATGATCAGTTTTATTCTAATCCTGAAGGAGCATCTGCAGAAGAAATTAGAACAAAACAGGACATTTGGAATTATGCAGTGTTTTTGTTAAATGTGAAAAATCTGCATTGAAGATCATTAAAAGAGAGGAAAAAAAGTCTGGAGACAATGCCTCTTCATAGAAAGGTGAGAAATCAATAATAAAAATAAAAACGATTCTGGGGACATGCAGCTAAAAGAATCAAACTGTGTTTTCTTAATGACCTAATTATAACACCACCTACAACAGAGGTCAGAAATATTTTCCTTTTGTCAAATAGTAAATATTTCAATATTTGGGACCAAACAGATTTTGTTGCAATTATTTAACAACAATGTTACAGCAAGAAAGCAGCCATAGATTACATGCAAAGAAATGGTAACAGCTGTCTACCAATAAAGCCTTATTTACAGAAACAAAAATGTGAATTTTATGTAATTTTAACATATTACAAAATAAGGTTCCTCTGATTTTTTCGTGACTGAATGTATAAAAACTACTTTTAGCTCATGGGCTAAGACAGACAATTGACCAGATTTTTCCCATGGTCTGTAGTTTGTTTATCCCTGGTCTACAGCAATAGTTTAGAAATAAGTACAAGGTATAAAATAAAATTGTAGATAAAAAGCAACTTTGAACCTAAATTTAAACTGTCTTTAATTAGATAACATTGTCTTGAGGATTTCATGTATGTTCTTTGAAATATTTGACACCTTCAAAATATTGACCTTTCCAGGTTTGACAAAAACTTGTTCGAGATGTTTTTGAGATGTTTCATATTAAATCCAGATTTATGTACAACCCAATTAACAGAACACTTGATAGATGCCAGGCATTGTGCTTAAGGTGTACTTAAAGAATTAAGGGTTTCCTTTGTGCTTTGAAAGATCTTTTACAAAGTGCAATTTGATATATGTCATATCCCTACTTACTATTATTGAGTTGATTCCAATTGTCGCAAGCATGAAGTTCTTAACATAATGTACATTACTTTCCCAGACCTGGCCCCTATCCTTTTTGCAGAAGAAAATCTAAGGCATCTGCCTACATGTTAAACTATAGGAGCCTTCTTTCAGTTCATTAAACAATATTCTTTAAGAAAAAAAAGAATCCATTGATACTCTTCTAACTGGATTATACTTGCTTCTCTATTCATCTTGTTATAACAATTATTCCTTAAATAGGAATTTAATTATTCAGGGGGCCTTCTATAACCTCTAGATAAGATTAAATCCCTTTTAGAGCTGGATGCAGTGGCACAAGCCTGTAGTCCCAGTTACTTGGGAGGCTTAGGCAGGAGGATCACTTGAGCCCAGAGTCTGAGCCTTCAGTGAGCTATGACTGGGACACTGCACTCCAGCTTGAGAGACAGAGCAAGACTTCATCTCTAAAAAATCAAAATAAAAAGATTACATTATTTTTATATGTTTCTATAGCACCATATATCTTCTATTTCAATGCACATTTGTAATTAGTTATTTAATAGATGTCTTCTCAATTTCCCTCTTTGCCCAAAGGTGGAAAAAAGCAAGGACCTTTTCTATTACACTCAATATTTTGTTCTTACACATTATAGTACATGACCTGGCATACAATAAGGCATGTAAGAGGTGCTCAAATATGTATGTTGAATTGGATTCAATTAACAACCTCTCAGTTAAATAGTAAAGAACAGTAAGTAAACAAAACATAATCCTAAAAGCAAGATACTAGTTGTGCAGCCTTGAAATAATCTGTTGCAACCTTTGAACCAGTTTCTAAATCATCCTAATGGAGTATTGTTCCTGAAATTGATAATGCTTTGTCAAGAATGGATATTGCTTATTGACTTTATTGGCTTTAATAATGCTATCATAAGAGAGATCACTCGTGTCTGTAATCCCAACTCTTTAGAAGGCCGAGGTAGGCGGATCACCTGAGATGAGGAGCCAAGACCTCCCTGGCCAACATGGTGAAACCCCGTCTCTACAAAAATACAAAAAAAAAAAAAAAAAAAATAGCCGGCATGATGGTGCGTGACTGTAATCCCAGCTACTAGGAAGGCTAAGGCATGAGAATCACTTGAACCCGGGAAGTGGAAGTTGCAGTGAGCTGAGATTGCACCACTGCACTCCAGCCTGGGTGACAGAATGAGACTCCAACTCTAAATAAATAAATAAATAAACAGATAAAACACTGAATTTTGTAGAATACAGAAGCATACTATCACCTCCCCTTGCCCAACTTTCTAGATGCCATTACCAAGTTTTGTCCATTAAGTTTTTGTGATGTATCAATGCAGAAAACTTTCCAGAAATTCATGAAATTGTTTTTAATGGCAATATTTTAAAGCTGGCAAAAAATTAGTGATGCCCTCTTTTTAAAAGATAATGGCCTTTTTAAAATATAGAGAAATGTTTATCATACTCACAGCTCCTGTTTCATTTTAATGTTTAACTTGAAACAGTTTAGACTGATGACCCACTAGCTTGAAGAAACCCAGAACTGTGTGCAAAAAGAGCATATTTCCATGAATTGCAAAATCGAGGGAAAAGGACTAAATTTGTTTTGTTTTAGATATGGCTTTAAAAGCCTAAAATCACTTTTTTCGAAACTTAGTTAGAGAGAAGCATTTTGAATATATTTATAGTGCTTCTGAATAGTTTTCTTTGGATTTCATGTTTTCTTTATACTTGTAGGTTAGGAAAATGGATAGTATAGGTGACACACTTTACTATAATTCGATAATATGAAAAAATAAACCAGTCATGTTGATGTTATGCAGACACATTCTTTCTTTCATTTCAAGTCATTTACTTGACAATTTCATTTATTGTTTTACTTTAAAAAAAACTCCTTATATTTAAAATCTGAACTAATAACATTAATACATATGAATTATTTATTAAGTAACTTTAATACAGTCACGTAAATATGCACAAAGACGACAAGTATACACAAGTTCAGTTTGACTAGGCAATTAAATTGCATTTTAAAAATTATACCAATGACATCATTATCATTTAATACAGGATTATTTTAAATTAAACAAACTTGTATCTGCATCCTCATATTAAGAATACTCAGAACTCATTAAAGAGTATGAGAGAATTGAAACCATTTTATTTACTTATAAAGCCTCAAAAGTAAAAAAACTAATAAAATTCAACCTCTGAATATTACTAAGTAATCCTGATAATTAAATATAAATAAATATCTGGTAACTAACATTAATCAATAGAATGCTATTTGTTTCCTCTGATAGAGGATTAAATAGATGACCTTTTCTTAACCCATTTAAGAATATTTTAATCTCATAGTTCTCATTAATGTTTTATGATGTTAGTCTCTTAGACTATTAAAATTTGTGAGAATAACTTTACAGGTTTGTTGATTTTCAAAAATATAATAGTAATTAATTTGTTAACGTGTGTGTGAATCACAATGAACTGAAATACACTGGAGAATAGATATTCAAGAGGGAGGCATTTAGTTAAGAAGTTATTCTCATTAAATATCCATACTCACATTTCAATATGCTTTAGTAGTTATCTGCTTATGGTTGTAAACACATTACATAAAGGAAACAATATTATGATATATTTTAGAATTTGGTGTACCCCAGATATCACTATACTTGACTTTTGATGTTCTTTTGGAAACATATATAAACATTTCCCTCATAAGAATATTAAAGCACTCATGCTTTGGTAATTTTCCCAGGGATAACAAGTTGATGTTGTGATGTGTGTTAGCCAGTCCAGTTTGGCTTCTTTTGAAAGTTTTATACCCTCTTCTGAGTGTCAGACCGTGTTCTCTGGGCAACATTCAGGCACGTGACAGTCGTGAGTAATCATAACATGCTCGACTCCTGGCAACAGCGATGGGCCCAAGAGGAGAGCACATCTACCTAAGCATGAATAATACTGAGTGTTCTTTCCTGGGATCAGTATACGGATACTAGGAGACAATTTTCCAGATTTCTGAAATTTCTAAATTGCAGCTCCTATGTCCTGTTCTTCACCATCTGGAGAGATTTACCACAAGAGCAGAGAATAAATTACAACTCAGAGAAATAGAGAAGAGCATAGACAGGAAACACAAAATTAAAGAAATACGTTTTACCTGCAGGTGTTGAGTCTCCAGACGTCAGTCTCTTTCCTTTCTATCCGCCTTTCTTCCATTTACTGAAGCTGTCCCCGTGATGTTAATGGTTATCTGGGCCAAATAACTCCTCAAGGTTCAAATGAAGTTTCAGATAGGCATTGTTCTAATTCTTAAGCCTATACTTTAGTACATTATAATGATGTTAACCACACAAATATTTTATATTTAAAAAGTGTAAGTTTTACAAACCATCAACACAAATCAGTTTACTTCAAATTGGCATTATTCATTTCCAGATATTGCCCTCCATGTGTGCACCACATCTCTAAGAAAAAAGAGAAAGGTGAATATACAGCATATTCTTTTAAAGCTTTAGTGGATGTCCAAACATGGTAAATTGTCTGATACTGGTAAATAAGTGGACAAAAGCTGAAGATATTTTTAAGATTCTTTTGTAGCCAAGGGGTGGATAAATAAAATATAAAGGAGATTTCAAAGGAAGGCTTGAAAAATTAATGGAAATAAAAGTGATCAGGCCAGCTGTGATCTGATGTGGAATTATTTAATTCTGATCAGAGGCATAGGAAACATTTATATTAACAGAGAGGTATCTGGCAACACTTTTTATGGCAATATCACTTCAAAACACTCACTTTTATGTATTTATTTATTTACTGAGACAGGGTCTCACTCTGTCACCCAGGCTGGAGTGCAGTGGCACCATCATGACACACTGCAGCCTCGACCCTCCCAGGCACAAGCGATCCTCCCACTTCAGCCCCTTGAGTAGCTGGGACTACAGGCAAGCACCACCATGACTGGCTAATTTTTTTTTCTCTTTTTTTTGTAGAGACAGGGTTTCACCATGTTGCTCAAGCTGGTCTCGAACTCCTGGGCTCAACTGTCAACCTAACTCAGTCTCCCAAAGTGCTGAGATTACAGGCCCAAAACACTCATATTTATAGAGTATTTTCCAACTGCATGTAAGTAGAAAAATAGGTATGCAAATATATTTTTTTTTAAAAAAGTGTTGCTAGCTCATTAGTTTGATTAATTATAAAATGACTTTCCTATCTGTCCCACATTTCTGGGTAACTTTGTCCTCACTAAATTTATAACTTCCAAGTAGTCTCGTAATAGAATATGCTAGTAAAAAGTAAAGTGAAATTTTGTAGCTCTTTTGTGTTTATTAATTTAAACAAAGCTTAATGCCAGTTTTTATATTTTTCATTGAGAGCTTTCATGGCTCAGATCATGCATTAATCTTTCCCCTCCCAAATTCCCCCAAATAGATGAGTCAACAAGATGAGTGCTGAGCTTTTATTTGAACAAATCTAAAGATCGATACCATTCTGCTATCAGAATAGAGAGAAAATACACTGATGATTAGCAAGAATTTTAAAAAGTGTGTGATTTTGTGTGTGCGTGTGTGTGTGTAACATGTCTGTATGCCTGAAGGTATGTGGAATGTGCACAATTATCTATAGAGTGATTTCTTGCTCTGAGAATACTAAGTCTAAGGTAGCCATACCTATGAATGGCATTAGAGCCAATTCAGGAAGTTCAAATGTAGGTAGGGAATCACTCCAAAAGCCAGTTAGCTGGTGTTGAGTAAACAATGATAGACTGGATTAAGAAAATGTGGCACATCTACACCATGGAATACTATGCAGCCATAAGAAATGATGAGTTCATGTCCTTTGTAGGGACATGGATGAAATTGGAAATCATCATTCTCAGTAAACTATCGCAAGAACAAAAAACCAAACACCGCATATTCTCACTCATAGGTGGGAATTGAACAATGAGAACACATGGACACAGGAAGGGGAACATCACACTTCAGGGACTGTTGTGGGTTGGGGGGAGGGGGGAGGGATAACATTGGGAGATATACCTAATGCTAGATGACGAGTTGGTGGGTGCAGTGCACCAGCATGGCACATGTATACATATGTAACTTACTGCACATTGGGCACATGTACCATAAAACCTAAAGTATAATAATAATAATAATAATAATTACAATAAAAGAAAAAAAAAAAAGAATATAAGGTAGATTGTAGGACTTAGAATATCAGGTAGATATTCTATTTTACCATGTAAAATAAAAACTTGAGTCAAAGGGCAGATTCAAAGACTTTTTTTTTTATTTTGCAGATAAAATAAAACAAGATTCCAAGTGGTCTACAGCCAGGGATTACATAAATAAAGAAGCTCAACAGCTTGTAGGTCAGTATCCAGATAGTCCAGTGCAATTTAGCTGGAGTTCATGGCAGGATTAAAAGCCTGGAGACATAAATTATATAGAGGAAAGAGAGAGTATGGTAAAGTTTTATAACTCCATGTGTTGGGGAAGGAGAAGTATGGTAGATGAAGGCAGTCTGTGATTGAGTCTGTGAGTGAACCCTATATCTGGTATTTAACTGTGGCAGTAGGGAAAGATAGTGAGCTAGTTGCCTTCATCAGCTTGATTTTTTGTTCTTCGCATTTTATTATGCATTCTGAACACTGTCTCAGGAATGAAAAGTGAGACCATGGAGTGCAAAATTGTTTCCCTGCCCAAACATTCTATCAGTTTTGATCATACTTTGATGTTGAAAATAAATAAGTCCAATCCATTTGTTTCTCTCATCTATCTCTTGAGTTCTAACTATTCGATTTCTAAGCTGTCTTGGATGAGAATTAATTTTTACTCTGCCTTTCTATAGACTGGGGAAAGAATGTCTTCATGCATAAATTTTCTGTGATTTTTTTTCAAAGTCTCAACATCATTGCTTCTCAGCACTCTTTCAGCACTTGATTCTTTGAAGGAAGGGAAGTAATGTTACAAAAGAGGCAATGAGTTTCAAGCAGGTAGAACTCCAGGTTATTGTGTCCTCTTTTGGAGAGAAATAAAAAGCTGATTTTAGGTTCTCTGGTAAGCTCAGGGTGGAGAATAATATTTTTCCCTGTCCTTAGCCACAAAGTCCCTGAGAATATATAGATTATATAAGAACCATGAACCATTTAAAATAAAATCCAAACAATACCAATAAAAAATAATTAAGCTGTCCAATCGGGAAAGCAAGTTTTGTGACAGTTTTGATAAAAGAAGTAACATTTTACTCCTCATCAGTTTTCTTAAATGCATCTCCTAATACTTGTGTACAGTGTGACAATAGAACGAAGAAAATTTTAAAGGGGAATAAAATATAATCAAAAATCACTCTATCTGTTTATGTAGTTTATGTGAATCAAATGAGATAACGAGTGTGAAGGCTCATTTACAATTTCCCATAAGATATGGTTTGGATGTTTGTTCCTTCCAAATCTCATACTGAAATGTTATCCCCATTGTTGGAGGTGGAATGTGTTTGGATCACGGAGGTGGATTCCTCATGAGTGTCTTCTCCCAGTAATGAGTGATTTGTTGCTCTGAGTTCACGTGAGATCTGGTTGTTTAAGATAGTGTGACACCTCCTCCTCCCTCCCTCTCTCTCTCTCTCTCTCTCTCACCATGTAACACTGCCTGATCTCCTTTCACCTTCCACCCTGATTGGAAGTTTCCTGAGGTCCTCACCAGAAGCAGATGCTGGCACCATGCTTTTGATACAGCCTGAAGAATTGTGAATTAAAATAAACCTTTTGTCTTTATAGATTACAAGGCTCAGATATTCCTTTTAGCAAAGAAAATGACCTAACACAACATATAACAAGATTGGTGTCATGAACCTTCAAATGACTCAGTTCTTTAATTTGTCAAATGGGGATAAAATGTTTATACAGAGTCACATCCCTAATATATTGACAACAGAGGATTAGAATCTTTGGATTTTTTACTCCTGTTCTCATGTCTTTTATTTCCCTGCAGCTCAAACAGAGTGCTGCATATCAAAAAACAATGCAAAGACAGATATAGCAGAATTGTAACAGAGAATGGTGGAGCCTAAGGAAGGGCAAGTCAGGACTAATATATCAAAATTACATGTCTAGACTCTGTCTAGCCAGTTTCCAGCAATGATGGTTTTGAAGCAGGGATGTGATGTCATAAGATTGCATTCTAAGATTTACATCTTTTCAAGCAGGAGGGTAATTTATTTTAGGAGTCAGCTGAGAGAAACTACAACCTGAATCTTGTACGAGAGGGTCACTAGCATAAGAGTGGTAGTGCAAAGATGAAATCCTTATCTGAAGGAAGAAGGGTGAAGATGGAAACATAGGTCTCCTCTTCTTCACATCTCAGAGGTCAGAGTGATCTAAGGGTAGTAGCTAAGAAGAAACACCCCAGTTATATGCCTGCAAGGACAGAAAGGTGAACATGTCATATGCCCCCAGTTGGACCTGGAAATGGGCTGTGAAGTGGCTACTTAGAGCAGGTGTTCTCAAAGTGGGACCTTGGAACAGCAGCATCAGCATCACCTAGAAACTTGCCAGAAATAGAAAGTCTTGCAACCCACTTCAGAACTTCTGAATCAGAAAATCTGGGAGTGGTTCTAGCGATCTGTGCTTTATCCAGCTCTTCAGATGATTTTTGATACTGCTAAAGTTTGAGAATCACTAGAATTAAAACAGTAGATCTCAACCAGAGGCAATTTTTTTCTCCAGAGGGCACCTGACAATGTCTGGAGATGTTACTTCATTCAAAAATCTCTATCCTTTTCTGTTATAGACACACACCCCATACACACACACACATATAAAATTATTATTTCTCTTTTAACAATGAGAATCTCTCAAGGCAAAGTAATGATTATCTTCCCAAAGTGCTTACAAAAGAGATATTTAAACCTAAGTTCTACAAATAATTTTAAAGTTTCTGGATTCGGTGGTGTTCCTTTCTCTTTTTTTCATTCTTCTCATCCTCTTAAAATTGAAATGTTACATGTAATGTCTACTTGTGTGTGTGTGCTATGTTACATGATACAAAAATTAAAGACAGAATACTCTTGTCTGTAGGGATTTCATTGTGTCTTGAGGTCAATGTTACGCTCTTTGTTTTGTGTGTGTGTATGCAACTGCTGCAGTAAATGTTTTAAGCTTTTGGAAGAAGAATAAATGGGGGAATTTCAGAATTCTTCACAAATGGATATGCATTTATTATAGGTTCAGTACTTACAATCAGTATAGATGTTAAGTGCCAAGAAAGTAGGTTGGGAAGAACAAACAGTAGGGAGAATCACATATCATGATGGTTTTTATTATCTCATTAAAATTTTCAAATTCTCCAAAAACCCATCATGGTAAATTTTACAACTTTATAGATGAAGAAAAAAAGATTCAGAAGGATGAAATATCCAAGGTCACACAGCAATGAATGACAGAGCTGAGATTAGATTTCAAAGATATCTGACTCAATGGTCATTCAAAAAGCCATACAAATTCTCATAAGTAATAATTTACAATGCTCTTTCATGTGTCCAAGTTTGAGGAAATGAGTCATAGGAAGAGGTGGTAGGGCTGGAATGGATAGGAAGGAGTTAGTAAATAAAATGAGGTGGAAAAGAAAGTTTGGAGGTAGATACAAATACTGAAAAATTAATACCTTAAAGGAGAGTGATATGACTAGGATGTGTGTATTAATTTATTCTCATGCTGCTATAATGGACTGCCTGAGACTGAGTAATTTATAAAGGAAAGAGGCTTAATTGACTCACAGCTAAGGAGGCCTCAGAAAACTTACAATAGTGGTGGAAAGGGAAGCAAACATGTCCTTCTTCACATGATGGGAGGAAGGAGAAGAACATGAGCTGAGTGAAGGGGGAGGCCCCTTA
Source organism: Pongo pygmaeus (assembly GCF_028885625.2). NCBI lineage: Eukaryota > Metazoa > Chordata > Mammalia > Primates > Hominidae > Pongo > Pongo pygmaeus. The sequence continues at coordinate 58,151,503 of NC_072391.2, forward strand.
CAAAACCATCAGATCTCATGGGAACTTATTCACTATCACTAGAACAGCATAGGAGAAACCACCCCCATGATTCAATTACCTCCCACTGGGTTCCTCCCACTGCACGTGGGAATTATGGGAATTACAATTCAAGATGAAATTTGGGTGGGGACACAGCCAAACCATATCAATGTGTCATCCTCTAGAGAAGATTTGAAATGTTCCCACCACAAAGAAATCATAAGTGTTTGAGATAATTGATATTCTAATGACATGGATTTGATCATTACACATTGTATGCATGTATCAAAATATCATATCTAACCCTATATCTATGTACAATTATTATTTATCAATAAAATTAAAAATTAATTTAAAAAAGAAAGCTTTCTTGTCTTCAGTGGATTTCTCTCTGAAATCAACAAGGAAATCATTTTAATTACAGGTTTTCTCATTTTATCCTCTAATTAAGCATTTTCTGTGAATTTTCCTCACCAATAGAGGAGAGCATAAATCTGTTTGCTGACACTGAAGCCCTACAAACACAGGGACTCACTCTAGCATTGTACCTTATCTTCTGTTCCTCCCATGTCATGAACATCATGCTCCAACCACCACCTGACTGATCATTATTTCTTCAACCATGCCTTGCTCTCTGTGACAGTGCTTCTAAAGTGACCTATCTGAGAAGAAACTAGATTTTATTTTTTTTGCCATCCAATCTTTTGTGGATCAATAATTCATTAAAATTGATGATTAGAAAAATGGATTTAAAAGACAAAAAACAATTGTTTTCTTTTCCATTGTTAGATTCAACCTATGTAATATTAATCTGCTAAGACTGCCATAAAAATTTCTGGATGCTTTTTCTTATTGTTTATATTTATCTTGTCATGAATTGGTAATAAACAGAGGACCAGCACCAATTTTTGCATCAAACTTTATTTGCACAGCTCTAATGTCCTCCTTGGTCTACACCACCTGAATAGCACCCCTTGGATTTATGAGCTCAGAGATTGTGAGGTCTTAATGTAGCTTTCTTTTTAATCTTACTGGTCCCTCTGTATGGAATCCGATACTTAAATTCACAATGTCCTTTGCTGAGTATCAGTTCTGTATAGTTCTAGGAGGAGAGATATGAATGATAGTCTTTCCCAGACAGGGTCCATTTCAGGGAAATAACTGACGGTACATAGTTTTCTAATAATAAAGCATTTTAAGAAGATGAACAAAGTCTTTTTGGACTATAAAAGAAGATGGATCAGGAGGGAAGGGGCAATAGAAATAGGAAATGCTTCCAAATAAAGTGTTTTCTTTAATAAGTCCATGCAACCAATATTTTGAATTCCAATTCTACTCCTTCTTATGTTCCCTGTACACAGTTTAGCTGATAGCAAGTGCTTAAAAAGAAAGTATGATTGCACTGAATTGTTCTCTTTTAAGTAATTAATTTTGTTATATAAATTTGCCCCAATATAAAAGAAAGAAAGCATGATTATAGAATTTTAAAACAACATTTCACATAAGCTTTACCTACAGAGCCAAAATCAAAAGATGGCAAGCAATTTTACAGGTAATTGACTTAGATAAAAATTTTATCGCATTGAACAAGAGGCATAAAAATTCAGATCGACATTTGCTGTTAAAATTCACAGAATGCTTTCTCAGAATAAGCTTTTCTTTGTCTGTAGACATGTCAATACTTCTTTGAAGGATTTCTCAATTTAAGGCAATAAAACCAAACTCTAATATTGACTATTTCAGTGTGATTATATGTAAATAATGGGGCACTAGTATACCTCAAAATATGCAAAATATATGAAACATTTCAACTAAAATCAGGGAAATCAAGTAAAGAAATGCAATAAAAAATTTATTCCTCACCCTGATCATGTTGAGTAAATATAAATAAAAAATGAGTGTACAAGGCCTGGTGCGATGGCTCACACCTGTAATCCCAGCACTTTGGCAGGCCGAGGCAGGTGGATCACGAGGTCAAGAGATTGAGACAATCCTGGCCAACATGGTGAAACCCTGTCTCTACTAAAAATACAAAAATTAGCTGGGCATGGTGGCACACGCCTGTAGTCCCAGCTACTCAGGAGGCTGAGGCAGGAGAATCGCTTGAACCTGGGAGGCGGAGGTTGCAGTGAGCAGAGATCAGGCCACTGGACTCCAGCCTGGAAACAGAGTGAGACTCCATCTCAAAAAAAAAAAAAAGTGTACAAAATATGCATACAATTTTGTTGATTGTATATATTGTATACATATTTATATATGTGTACATATATATTTATATGTATACATATGTATATATATTTATATATGTGTACATATATTTATATGTATACATATGTATATATATTTATATATGTGTACACATGTATTTATATGTATACATATGTATATATATTTATATATGTATATATGTATACATATATACATATATATATTTGAAAAACGGACAATAAAGAAAATACTGTTTCTATCCAAGAGGTTGATCTTCAACTAAATAAGATGAAAGATTAAGTGATATAAGAACGGTGATTTTCCTTCAGTTATAGCATCACATTCTAATAAATATATGTGAAGCTTCTTGGAAATAAAACCAAAAAGCATCAAATCATAATGAGTTGTATTTATATGAGTTTATACAGAGTGCTTAAAGTTTTCTAAGTTAGATAGGAGGTCAGACATGAAGACAACATTTTTAATGCTATCATTGTTGAAATTTTGAATTTTGCATCACATACAAAACATATATTTTAAAATAAAATATACAAATTTAAAGAAGAAAGTAAATTACATTTAGGTATTCAGTAATGCTGAACATGATTCCTGACTCTTTTATTGCATCTATAAATGTCAATCACTAAAACAGTACAAATTAGGCAACTAAGAAAGAGCCAATAGTGATGACACTATTGTGAGGGAGAAACTAGAACAGGGTTGTGGCATACATCAGTGGAGGCCATTTGGCAGGCAGTTTTGCCACAGCTCATTGAAACTACCTGAAATTGTCTCGCTGCATTTTCTTTGATTGCCTTCTTTTGACATAACTGCACCCATGGTTAAATTCAAAACCCCAAATTCACAATTGATGATGTCTCAAAATATGCACACAACCCGCTGACCTGTTCCTGTTTAAATCCCTTGTCCCAACCTCAAGTGGATTGCCTAGTAATTCTTTCCCTAACTGAATCATTCTTCCACTGTCGGAGATAACTATTTCACATCTTCTTCTTTATGTTCAACCTTTAATCCTCACTTTCAATTTATGACCCAGATTCTTATTTCAGTGAGAAAATTCAAGCACTTTGAAAAGACTTTCACAAACTGGCAATTCCACACCTGCAAATTATCTGTATATTTACATTTATACCCTGTTCTCTTTTCTTCCTATTAATGTGAACAAAATCCTCACTGTCTTAGGCCAGACCCATTACTTGTACACAAGTTCCATTTCCTCTCATTATTTCAATACATAAATATATCATTCCAAGTATTGCCTTCTCATTCTTGCTCTCATCAACTCTTCTCCACTTTATTGGATTATTCTCAATGACATACAAAATGAGCTTTAGTTTCTTCAATTAAAAAGGAAAAATAGTATCTTCTAATACTTCATCTCCCTCCAAATACCACACTACTTGTTTGCTCTCTTTAAATTTGTAACTATTAAAAATAGTCAACTTCTGTTGTTTTCTCCGATTCCTCTCTTGCAATCATCTCTTAAGCCCATTTCAATTATGCAATCACCACCATAATTCCACTGAGAAATCTCTCACATGCACCACATGACGGCAAATATAATTATTAATTTGTTTGTATTTTCTATATTATCAGCAATTAACCATGTCTTTTGCATATATGCATATTACATTGTCTTCCAGTACAAAACTCTCTTTTGGGTATCCTTCTGAATAGCTTTTTCTTCTTTTCTTTTTCTTTCTTTCTTTTTTTTTTTTGAGACAGGGTTTCGCTCTGTCGCCCAGGCTGGAGTGCAGCGGTGTGATCTTGGCTCACTGCAACCTCTGCCTCCTGGGTTCGAGCGACTCTCCTGCCTCAGCCTCACGAGCAACTGAGACTACAGGCATGTGCCACGACACCCTTTTTTGTATTTTTAGTAGAGACGGAGTTTCACCGTGTCAACAGGATGGTCTATATCTTGACCACGTGATCCGCCCGCCTCGGCTTCCCAAAGTACTAGGATTACAGGCTTGAGCCATCGCGCCCTGCCTGAATAGCTGCTTTTTCTATCTATCCTTTGCTGGTTTCTCATCATCTTGCAAATCTCTGAACATTATACTATGAATGATTGATGGATTGGGACTCTTTCTATAACTACTCTTTATGTCACTCCACCTACCGTCATGGCTTAAAAAAATTTCTATCCCTGATAGCTTACAAGTTTATATCTTCAGCTTGGACATTTCTCTGGCTTTTATATCCAACTTCTTTCTCTACATCTCCACTTGGATTGCTTAATAGGATATTTCAAACAGAACATATTCAAAAACATACTTTTAAGTTTTTCCCCAAATATAATCCTGCTCCACACCACTCCACATCTGTGAAAGTGCCTATTTGGCCTCTTAGAACTTGAAAACATCCTTGATGTCTTTCTACCCTTCACACAATAAAGCTAATCCATCAGCAACTTCTGCTGGTTTTGGTATCAAAATATACTTAAAATTGTACCACTTATCTCTTCCTTCATTGCTATCATCCTTGGCCAAGACACCAAAAATAATACCTGGCTCACTGCAATCAGCAACTAACTGGTTTGCCTGTTTTTATCTTATGGTAGGGGCTGCATAGGAACTCTTACTAAGACCACAATGACTGCTAAAAAATATTTTGCCCTCATGTTTTTCAAACTTCATGTTACCACCTATGGCCAAATAAAATAAAATTTGTTTTTGAATAATCTGTTTTCAGTAAGAGGCTTTTCCACAGGATTTAACAAGACTATCCTAAGCCTGAGTGTCTAATTTATAAAAGTTGGTCTCAAAATGAAGACTACCGAAAGACTCACCAGCAGGACTGGAAAGGGCTTTGAGCTTGTGACACATAGGAAACCACTGACCAACAGGTTATGCTCAGACTGAAGACAGTACTCATGGAGGGAAATGTCAGCAGTTCCCATAAGAGGGAAGTAAGAAAGAGTAATGCATTTTGTCATAAAGAGCAAAACTAGGACATTCACCAATGAGTGGAATTACAAATTTCTCCTTCTATTGATCAATGGCTTCTCCCTGACATGCAAAGTCAGAACTGCCAAAGACTAAATGGGGATTGTCTGAATAAATAGTGGATCCCCAAACGCTGAAGCTATTCAGTAGATAATCGATTCCCAACCACTGGAGATATTCTCAAACACTGAATGGCAGGATATTTCAGCTGAGATTTAAACATTCATGTTAGATCAGAAAACACAGAAGTTTCATTCTACTTTATAATCAAATATTAACACTTACCGATGGATACTATAGAGGCAAGGCACGTTTCTCACATTCGCTCTCAAGGATCTAACAGTCTGGTAGTGAGATAAACAAAGGCACCATATACAAGTAAAATTGTGAGAATGCATTAGTGCTCTATTGCTGTCATAACAAATTACTACATACTTAGTTGCATAAGTAAAGCAAATGTATTATCTTGCAGCTCTGTATGCCAGAAGTTTGACTTCTATATCACTAGTTAAAATCAAGGTAACCACAGGGCTGCATTGCTTTCCGGAGGCTCTAGGGGAGAATATAATATCATAGTGAAAATTTGTCTTTTTTCTGCCCCACAAAACACACTAGAGATAGTAGGCAGAAATTATGTATGGGGTTTTAATATAGCTAGCACTAGTAATATATTGTTTTTTATGCAGATGATGACAAGATTTTTAATGTAATTTAATTAGCTCTTAATATTTGAAATGATTCAGGATTGAATGGTCAACAAGCTATGACCTCTGCCCTCAATTGGCTTATATAGTAGAGGGAAATATAGACAATTAAATAAAAACCATTACACAATAGGATAAGGACTAAAGTAGGGTAAGTAAGATGCTGGGGTAACACAGGTTAGGAATAAATAATGAAGACAGAAATGTGTTTCCAAAGAAAAAATACTAGGTAAAAGGAAGAGAAAGAATATTCCAGGTAGGGAGAAGAATATTTGTGAAGTGTGGAAGGTGAGAGTTTAGTGTGTTTCTTGAACTGGAGATGAATACATGGCTGGTGTAGAAACTGTATGACAAGGGGAAGGAGAGGTCAGTGAATGTTGAGAAGTAGACTAAGGTTAAGTTGGTGTTAGGACTGAAGCATAGATGTATTATTTTGCCATACATACAGTGAATAAGTAATCTTACTTGTCAACATAAAATACGGCCTACTTTTTTATTAGTACAAATTCTGGGCAACCAAAGTCACTTAGCTAAGCACTAAAATGATAAAATAATTATATACACATATAAGGTTACATTTATAACATGTAAGGTTACATTTATCTCCAGATCTACATGGAGCTTATAGTTAAGTCAGATAGACTTAATGGCTTCATCTCTATTGTTTATTCCTTCATTTATCTACCATTGCATTGTTCAGGTAATTAAGGATGTTAAAAATAATCAGAGATTTTTCTGCCTCACCTCCCTTGAGAATGTAGTAAGCAGTATCACCTACCATAAATGCAGCTGTGAGAAAACCAGTGATGAGAAAATGCACGTAAATCCTTAGCACTGAGCTTGGCTCATAGTGAGCTGCTATTTTTACAACAAGAGAAATGATTAATGATTTCCTCATTTGTAGTTCTATAATGGAAATAGATAAATATTAGGAGTCCGACAGATATGGATTCCTATAGGAATACTAGATCAACCATTTATTTCTGTATGACCTTGGCTAATTCTGGCATTCCTTTTAAGTCTCAATGTTCTTAATTTTAAATGGGGATAATTATATTGACTTTGCAGAACTGGTTTGAGATTTTTAATTAAAACATACACATAATTAAATATTTTATTTAATTCATTTCAATTCAACTGTCAATATATAGCACATTTTTAAAACTAACCACTTAGCAAATTTAAATTTATTTCCCCTTAATTCTTTTCAATTCAATCATCAGCAATATCAAATTTTATCATTTAAATAGATGGTAGAGAAGGCTTCATAAGTGGTTATTGCAGTCTTTCCAAATGCTTGCTTTCATAATGATGGATTATCATTATATAGAGTTTAAAATGAATGATAGAAGAGAGTTGGCTCCCTGTGGGAACTTCCAAGAAACTGTAAGATATATACAGGATCTGCTTCACCCAAAACTAAAGGTACATTAATACCTGTTAATGTATCTTTCTTTTTTCCAATTTGATGGGCCATTTATTTTATATAGGTTTTCATTTACTCATTAAAGGGGTTCACATCATTAGCTTGGACTTCTAAATAGATGGCAACATAATAAGTTACTTGCAGACAGTCTCTAAAGTCCTCCCACACAGACCCAGAATTTGAACTAAGTTTTAGTTTCTGAATGGGCTCTTTTGATTAGGCACAAGTTATATTCTTGCTATTTGTCCTGTTCTAATAGTCTCTGTTGACAATATGTAAAAGGAACTCATGATGAAAAGTAAGAATGGGTACTTTGTCTAATTAAATGTTTTTCCCCTTCTTCAAAATGTGATCTTATTTTTGGAAACAAAACATATTATTGATGGTCTTTGTAATGAAAATCATAAAATGTTCCATGAGATTTTTCATTGAAGGATGATATTTTCATAACAGATACATGCACCTCTTTTAAATAATAAAAGTAATGAGCCCATTTGGAGGCTTTGAAAATTCCAGAACTATATAAATAGCAAAATAGCTCTAATTTAATAGCATTACTAAATAATTTACAATATATTATATTAATTTTAAATAATTTTATATTATTGTTATATAGTATTGTAACTTTGTAATCCATGTTTTTCTTTGCTCAAACAAACAGACAAAAAACATCAATAAACACACAAACAACAACAAATCCCCTTTGGGGCGCATCATTCTTCACTCCCCTCTTCAAAGAGACCAAAGTCCAACTAAAAGTGCAACACAAATGTAACGATCACTATTGTCCATCACTCTACTATTACTACCATTTTTTAGTACTGTGTGCCAATTACCCTTATGTTTAAGTGTTTTGTTGAAATCTTTTATTCTTCAACCAGCTCTATATAATTGGTAGAATTATCTTTCCAATTTTACAGTATAAAAACTGGATGTCATAGATGCTAAATAACTTGCCTAACATCACACAGCTGGTTAGAGGAAGAACAATTTGACTGTAATCACCACAATCTTAATCACAACAAGACCGTGCCTACTATATTGGGTAATTAAGATCATTATAGAAAAGATGACCAACTATTTATTAGGGTCTCCTTTAAGATGAAACCTTTCTTGACAAATGACAAACAAATGTACTGATGTAGAGGGAATATAGCTTTGGGGGAAAGTAAGAAGAATTGTTCACTAGAATGCTGTTAGTGCTACTGGTTTGCACAGGAGTGTAGTTTGATAGAGGAGAAGAGTAATGAACGGTATGAAAAAGACAAGCATAAAAGAAGCAATGAGTGTAAGAGACAGAAAAAGTTTCTCAAATTGTCGACTATCATTTCCCAGAAATCTATTTTGAGCTGAAGGCTCTGATAATCTTCCTTTTGTGAAAGCCCTTTACAATTTTGGAGGCGTTTTCACATAGATAGCCTGATTTAATTTCCACAACAAACTTCTAAAGAAAATACGAGATCCTCAAATTACTGATACCAAACCTGTGGCTTAGAGAATTAAATCCCACTGTCTAGAATCATGATGAGGAAACTTTAATTTATGCAGCACATATTTAAGTCGAGTACCAAGCACTGTGTCATGATGCTGAAGGAAGTCCCTGAGAACTAAGACATACAGTCTTGTTAGAATCATGGATATAGCCTGTAAATCATTTCATAATTACCTCAGTTATGCATATGATTTTTGGACAACTTATAACAATTGCCATTTCAGTTAAATTTATCTGTGACATGACTGCCATTATTTTTCAGGGACTTCACACAGGTGAATGCTTCTGAGTTTTAGAGGAAAAAGCAGATGGCATTAGCTCACCATTACGTTGAAATTTTTTCTGAGGTAATTTGACTTTGGAGGTTTGAACTGGGAGCTGTTAGAAGTACATACTTCATACCTTTAAATCACAACTACCACAACAAACTCTGCATTTTCCCTTTAGGCTGTTTGTGGTCCTAAGTGCACAGCTGAGTAGCCAAATAATGCCAGTACTTAGAGTTTTACAATAGTAATTGTTGCACATTAATAGTTGCATCAGAATGCAAATTGTGGACTTCATGCCACCTGAACCTTGGAAGTCAAAGGCAGCGTAAATCTTTGGGTGTGAGTTTCATCATCTGAAAACTGGGGACAAGAATGAGCTACATGATATATCAAAGGAATTCTGGGCAGTGAATGGAAGCATCATCTCTTTCTTCACCTCTATAGTCATTTTATTGATTGCTACTAGAAGCTTTGTATGGTGTGCTTCATCTTCTTTCTTAAAAAATATGTTAACTGCAAATAAAAATGCATGCTTATCCTCTGCCTCTCTGTTGTCTCCTCAAGACTACATTCATCTAGTTTCCTGTTTGTTTGGTCCATTGGGAGCCCTGGCAGAGATCAGCAGCAGATATAAAAATGATGTTGGGATATTGTATACTCTTAACAAAGAGGTCTGATCTTTGTTCCAAGTTGTGGAGAGGGAGGTTTTAAGACCTTGGAATTTTCCTACTGTTAGGATTATTATTCATTCTTCATTATGGGCTTCCAGGAGTACACCCAAGTTCATGCTAACAAGATGACTTGGGGTGGGGGAGCCTAGATAGCTTCAAGATGGGGGGCTGGCCATTCTGGAAAGACCAAACATGCAATGGAAAGGCTGGGTCTCTGAGGCAAGTGACATCAGCCTGACCTCTTAACCTCTTAACCTCTGAGGATAGGAGGTTATGATTGAGCTCAGTCATGTGGCTAATAATTCAGTCAGGCGTATGTATGTAATAAAACCCCAGTAAAAACTCTGGACACCTGTAGCTTGCATGTGCTCCCTGGTTGGTGAACACATCAATGTGTCTGGAGGATGATGAGGCCTGATTCCATGGCCAGAAGACACAGAAACTCCATTGGTGGGACCCTCCCAGACCTCACACTGTACATTTATTGTTTTGGCCGGTCCTGATTTATATACCTTATAACAAAACTGTGATCACAAATATAGTGCTTTAGTAAGTTATTTGCATCATTCTAGTTAATTATCAAACCTAAAGGTCTAGTGGGAGGCCCTGAGTTCGTCAGAAGTGCAGATGGTCTAGAACCCCAGAAATTGCAACTGGTGTCTGAAGTGAGGGCAGTATTCATGGTAGCAGGCCTTCAACCTTTGCAATCTGTCTTAACTCTAAGTAATTAGTGTTAGAATTGTATTGCAGTATTGCAGACACATAACTGTTGATCTCTGCCCAAATACATGAGCATTCCTACACAGTTCTTGTGTGACTATCTCCAGTTTACGTATACTTATGTTTTTAAGGGCCACATATCTATGACTTTCTTTGGAGGGTTAACTTAGGGCTAATAGACCCAGTTTGACCAGTGTTATAGGCTGAAATGTGTTCCCTCCCTCAAATATATATATAGATAGATAGATAGATAGATAGATAGATAGATAGATAGTAAATTTCTAAATCCCAGTACTCCAGAATGCGACTAAAATTGGAGGTAGGGTCTTTAAAGATAGGATTAATGAGGACTTCAGGATGATCCTTAATCCATATGACTAGCGCCCTTACAAGAAGACATTAGGATACAGGCAACATACAGATCAAGGACGGACCCTGTGAGAACACAGCAAGATGGTGGCCACCTACGAGCAAGGAGAGAGTCCTCTGAAAAAAAAAAAAATCTGCCAACATCTTGATCTTGGAATTCTAGCCTCCATATCTATGAGAAAATAATGTTCTGTTGTTTAAACTACCTAGTCTTGTTGGGTGTGGTGGCCCACACCTGTAATCCCAGTACTTTGGGAGGCCCAAGTGGGAGGATCGCTTGAGCCCAGGAGGTCGAAGCTGCAGTGAGCCATGATTGTACCCCTGTACTCCAGCCTGGGTAACAGAGTGAGACTCTCAAAACAAAACAAAACAGAAACTACCTAGTCTATGGTATTTTTTTTTTTTTTACAGTATCTCTAACAAGCTAGTACAACTATATGTGCAGACAAGGAAGGAAATCATAAAAATGTGTGTACTTATTGTTGTCCAGTAACTAAAGGCTGACTGTCATAGAAGTATGAAGGCCCAACTATCTTGTCGGGAGTCACTTCAAACTCTGAGCCATAATCTGCACCACATATTTATTTGAAGGCTTAGGCTGAAGCTAAGGCTTTGACTGAACTTGCACCCTCCTTGCTTGACTTCTTTCTACCATTCAATTCTGCTTTTCCCTGAGAGTATTTTAATTGAACCATTCATACATTCATTGTAGTTTGAACATCTACTTTTGGGTGACCCATTTTAAGAGAAGGCATTTATCCTGCTGTCTTTCTCCCTATGGATTACCGTACATCGGCTGGTCTCTTGATCAATATTTACTGCCCCTGTCAAGATAGCCAAATTGTATAACTCTCTCCTTTTAGGTTTATTAACCTCTCCTGGAACTGAGAGTGCAACAACTCTGTTGATGCGAGTTCCATGATGCAGCACTATCCTTTGCGATTTCCCTACACTGAGCCCACAATATGTCAATGGAAAAAAACATTTTTAGATTACAAAACATAATAGAGTTTTGGTATTTATAGTCATCAACTCTTATTTACAAAGTATTTCTCTTTTTGCTTTGCTATGTTTGTCTCTTAGTTAAGAGACAAAGAGTGATAAATTGGATAAGTATATAGATCCCAGAGCTTTGCCATCTAACAGGAATATGTCCAGGGTAAGTCATGATAATTGATCACTCTGTGCCTCAGCATTTCTAGCTATAAAATTACGATAATAATATAGATTTCATAACTTATTTTTCTTAAGATTGAGTTAACACATCAAAATATTCCAATAGTAAATGTCTGATAAATGATAACTGCTTTGACTTTTATATTTCATTGACTGCTTTAGTTTTATTCTTGAACGTACGGCTACCCCTCCTTCCATGCTGTAATAGTGAAAGCATGCATTCCCCTTTGCCTTCTTCCAGAGAACATTCTCTAGCACTTGGTGCAGTAGACATTTGAATTTATTCAACAAATACTGCATGTAAGACATTGACCTACAAACTAAAAATATACCAGTAAACAAGGCAGAAAAAGTTTAGCATAACGTAATACCTAAGATGCATGTAAACAGTGGAAAGAGTACAAATCCACCACTTTTCTATTTGAGAGAGTGACTGGGTTGGGGATTGTGGATCCCATGTATGTGGGGAGCAGCAAAGTCCTCCAGGAATAAGCGGAATTTGAGCAAGGCCATGAAATAGAAAAAGCCAGTCATGAACAGGGCCAGGGTGAAGAAGTTCTTAGGTAGAGGAAACAGCAATTGCCATGGCCCTGGGATAGGAAAGAATTTGCTTTACTAGGATAAATAAATAAAGTAAGAATATGAGGAGAAAGCTTTACACTTCAGAGTTCTGTGACACATATAGAAGGGTTCTCGAGATATTCCTTATATGAAAAAAAAATCACCTTACATTAAAACAACAGCAAGCCATATGACTGTTTGAAAATTTTCTCCAGTGCTCTCTATGTGAAACGGGCTGATCAGATTTCTGAGAGAGATTTACCCATGTAAGCTGCAAAACACAGTCATTTATAAGTGCCTAGAATTTCAAATATTTAGATTTGTTTAGAATAATGCTGAGTTCTCAGGAAGACCAGAGAAGCACAAAGAGGTTAAAAATAAAAGTAAAATGTCAAGTATCTGCTCATGTTTGCCCTGAAATAACTCCTAGACACTAACTTTTGAAATGTACAGCAGCTCATTCAATCCACATTCCTCCTCAGATCTGTACTCTTCTCTAGTTTTGTACAGATGAATTTCAAATTTTCCCAGATAAGATTTGGTTCTGAGCTTCTAAATGTTCATCAAAGATAACATTGAAAAATTCAATTATGCTACCTTTTTTTTTTTTTTTTGCAAAAGGGAGAAAACCTTGCCATAATCAGTGAAGCTATTTTTAAATTGCAGGAGGGCAGGAATGAAGGTACAAATTAATGAGCTGATGTCATATTAATGTAGTCTTTTTGATCTTGTAATCATGAGCTCTTTACAAATCATGTTTGGTTTCAAGATTGTGATTTGAGACTCCTGGTTGCAGACATATAATTTAAATACCATTAAAGGAAACTCCAGATGTTTCAGGGGAAACATTTCTTATATTTAAGAATGAAGCCACAGAAGACAATCTTGCCTAACTAGCTGTGTGCTCATGGACAATTTACTTTACCTCTCAATGCCTTAGATGCTTTATTTAGATTGGTTGATTTCCAGGGCTCTTTCGCATCTGACACAATCATGAAAATTGTCTGTGGTTGACAAATCTAGAAAAATAAGTCATGTAAGAAAAAGTCTCAGAATAAAGTCAGGTGATAGACCTTGAAGAATCATTTTTACAAAGAAAAAAATGTAAGAAGGGCTAGGTTACACAATTTTTTTGGCGAGACCATGTCTCATTATTCTTATTTTAAGATTCTTATTGCCTACATGCTGATGTGCCCATTGAATCCAAACTTCAAAATGTAAGTTGTGCTTCTTTGTGATGAGGGATGATTAAAATTCAGGACCTTTATTAGTTCTGTGACAACTCTTTTTAAATCTTCAGGATACATTGACTAGGTGGGAATGCTTTTACAACGAAGTATTTTTGCTAAATGTAGAAAATAAAAAGAGAAAGAGAGGAAACAGGGAAAGGAAAACAGCCCAACAACAAAAAACTTGACATTTAAAAGTGATTTGAAAACAAAACAAAAATCTGAATTATAAAAAAGCCAGATCAAAATAACTCTGCAGTCAGAAACAGTTCCTAAGAGAGAAGGCAAAATAACATTTTTATTTTTCTGGAAATGAATACTTTTGTTCTTGTCTGAATATTCTTCATTAAGTAGAAACTATTTTTGTATTGAAGGTCAGGAATTTTAGCTTAAGTGCTAGAACAATTGCATGGAGCATGTAGTGTGATTTCTTCAAGGACCACTCAAGGAATTTTTCCTCCTTTGTGGTTTAAACACTTTCTGTGGTGCTTTTTTGACAGATGTGTGGTTATGAATATTTATAGTATTACCAAACATGAAAAATAAAATGTTTTGTTTCAGTCCTAGAATGAAAAGTACATAATGTGCTTGGAGGAAACAGGGAAAATGGTAAAGAATGATTTATCTTGGAAACTGAATATCTAGTCTGGATTATTTTTGGCATAAGGCTCTGCCATTGAGTAATTTCACAGTGTACAGGATTATTAATTCCTTTTCTTAACTTTAATCACTTCAATTATCCCTGATAGAAGTCTTCTCCAATAATGGAGTTCATTGCTTCACAAGTATTTATTAAAATGTGTAGGTTCTGTGTTTTTAATTGCAAACAGAATCCTTGGCTATTCAATAAACTAAACAGACCACAAAATATCAAATATTAAATAGAATCTTAGACCTGATTATGTTTCCTGCAACTTTTAAATTCTGAAGCTAATTATCTTTCACATATGCTTGCATGATTTTATTGAGCAAGGGGCCGTATATTTTTCAACAACTTCAGTTAAACTTTTTAAAGGACCAGCACATAATATTAGTAATAATCAGATCAAATACATTCAGTATTTGGTTGCAGTCGCATGCCTACATTAGAGGGCAAACTTGAGAATGGTGGCTGAGTCATAAGAGATGTTTTTTTAAAGAAATACAACTGTTGGCAGGACCTGACAGCTCAGGCCTGCAAGCCTAGCAGTTTGGGAGGCCAAGAACGGTCAATTGTCTGAGCCCAGGAGTTTGCGACCAGCCTGGGCAACATGGCGAAACTCCATCTCTACAAAAAATACAAAATTTAGCCAGGTGCTGTAGCACATCTGCAGTCCCAGCTATTCAGGAGGCTGAGGTGGGAGGATACCCTAAGCCCAGGAGGTTGAGGCTGTGATGAGCTGTGATCACACCACTGCACTCCAGCCTCAGGGACAGAGTGAGACCTTGTCTCGAAAAAGAAGAAAAGTAAATACAGTTGCCTATTAGGAAGCAGGGACAAGGCAAATAAGGGGAGAAAGAAGGGCCAAAAGGAGTCTGTCTAATAAAGGTGGTTCACTAAAAATGACCGACTACTGGAATTCATGGATTAATTTATTTGGAAAGGAGGAAGAATGGGAAAGAATTAGCTCATAGGACATTAACTTCTGCTTCTGATTTTGGGTTTTTACATATGAAAGCAAAATGAAATTTCCCTGTGTCCAACACATCAGCATCAACAAGGAAATATCATCACAGAGGGTGATAGGTCTATGGGACCAGCATGCATTTATACAAATGCCCACATAGAACTGGCTCCAAAAGCAGTTCTATGGACAAGAGACAAGTTGGTGTTAAGAATGAGTTATTAATCCCAGCACTTTGGGAGGCCGAGGTGGGCGGATCACGAGGTCAGGAGATAGAGACCATCCTGGCTAACATGGTGAAACCCCGTCTCTACTAAAAATACAAAAATTCGCCAGGCGTGGTGGTGGGCGCCCGTAGTCCCAGCTACTTGGGAGGATGAGGCAGGAGAATGGCGTGAAGCCGGGAGGCAGAGCTTGCAGTGAGCCAAGATGGCACCACTGCACTCCAGCCTGGGCAACAGAGCATGACTCCATGTTAAAAAAAAAAAAAAAAAAGAATGAGTTATTACATTACATGCAGTAAACTGTGGCATTTTAAAGCCTATATAAGAATGAAAGAATATGATGTGTATTTTAATTTCTAAGGTTTTTTTTAAACTGTTGAAAAATAGTAATCCTTTCACAACTGTGCATTTCTAGATTACATCCACAAACTGTGGTATGTATCTGCAATAACAGGAATCCTGGATTAGGTACGTGCATGCAATTACAAGTCAAAGCTTTTATGTTCATGATGTCATGGCCATGTCCCTCACTAATACCACACTCAAGTTCATAAATGTATAGATCCCTCATACGCATCCTCCATCTTTTGTCTATTGCTCCCATGAAATCAATCTTAATCATAATTAATTCCATGACAATACTATGTGTATGTGCTAATGCCATATAATTGTGGCACTTTTAAATGTTACAAGTCAATAGTGCATCCCGCTCAGCAATTGGACCATAGTAATTATTTCCAATTTGAGATGTAACAAAACCTTGTTAATTAAAATATTTAACTTGTAAATTTCATCTATGGTGACATATAGATATATGGATTATCAAAACTTAAAATAGTATGAAAAGCAAAGCTAAGGAGTTGGAAAGATAGAAATTAGAGTTTGAAAATATAAAGCAAAAAAAAAGCATGCTAAACATAACATCTTCTTCTTTTCATTCTTTTCTTTTCTTTTCTTTCTCCTCTTCTTCCTTCTTTTTTCTCCTCCTTCTTCAACTTCTTTTTCCTCATAGCTAAAATTGAGTTATATCTTATTGTATTTATTACTATCTTATTATTTATCCAAGTTTTTAAGTACCTTGGAGGTAAATATTAAGTTTCATTATTAAATCTATCATGAAATAATTTGTGGCCGTAAAAACAAAACTTTTTAACAATCCTCTGGCATTAATTCAGTTAGCCCTGAATTTATGATCTAAAACTGTCATAAGAATAACCTTAATTGAACAATTATGCAATTTACAATTTAATTAAAGGTCTGGAAGCATCAAATTGTTAAAGAGTTGGAAATGTATTCCAAGCTAAGACAGAAAACAGTATTTATGTGAATTTACTTGAAAGAATTCTTCCCCAAAAACCTGTTAATGTCATTCCTGGTAAGAATTTCAGCAGTGAAGTCTGATTTTCCAGGAGGAAATCTTTTACCAATCTGGGATAGGTGAAAAGTGAATGAATGACATTATTCACTGATGTTACTGACTCTCATCCTCAGCATTGTCACTAGCATATTCTTTAAAGTAAAATGTGATGGGAAAGATATAGGGAAAGAGAGGAAACCTCTTGTCCAGACTAGCAATCAAGAGAGTACCAAAATTCCCAGTGGCTCTTAGGGTCTTGGAGAAGAGTTGTATCGTGACAGATGCGGGCGAATAGGCCCTATTGCATGGGTGCATAGCTTCAGTATAATTCCTAGACTACCGAAATAATATCTAGTTATTTTCAAAAAGTGTTTCTTTCTGATTTTCTTAAAACAGACTCTTTTGTGACTGTTAGTAAGGTACACTTCTGAGTAGTTGGAAGGTTTTCTTAAGTTACTTAAAGAATACACATGAACACTGCGATTTTTTAACCCATTTTTTATCCTTAGAGATTCCTTTTACATTTTAGGAAAATATGGGTGGCAGCACTAGTAAAACATGTTTTTTTGTGAAACCAATAGCTGTTTGTGTAAAAAGATTTCATTGTCAGATGTCATCATTGGTGTGATCATTGTGAATGAATCGTAATACAATCTCTTCAAGTCATAGTCACTCTGAAACCAGGCATGTTGAGAGGTGAAGCCAGCTGGGCTTCTGGGAGTAGGTGGGGACTTGGAGAATTTTGTGTCTAGCTAAAGGATTGTAAATGCACCAATCAGTGCTCTCTGTCTAGCTAAAGGATTGTAAACGCACCAATCAGCACTCTGTAAAAACCAATCCGCACTCTGTAAAATGGACCAATCAGCACTCTGTAAAATGGACCAATCAGCGCTCTGTAAAATCAATCAACAGGATGTGGGCAGGGCCAAATAAGGGAATAAATGCTGGCCACCAGAGCCAGCAGGCGTAACCCACATGGGTCCTCTTCAACAGTGTGGAAGCTCTGTTTCTTTGCACTTCCTAATAAATCTTGCTGCTACTCTTTGTTTGGGTCTGCACTACCTTTATGAGCTGTAACACTCACTGTGAGGGTCTGCGGCTTCATTCCTGAAGTCGGTGAGCCTAGAAACACACGGGGAGGAACAAACAACTCCTGACGCACCATCTTTAAGAGCTGCAACACTCACTGTGAAGGTCTGCAGCTTCACTCCTGAAGTCAACGAGACCATGAACCCACTGGAAGGAAGAAACTGTGGACACATCTAAACATCTGAAAGAAAAAACTCCAGACACAGCATCTTTAAGAGCTGTAACACTCACCATGAAGGTCCGCGGCTTCATTCTTGAAGTCAGCGAGACCAAGAACCCACAGGAAGGAGTAAATCCCAGACGCAATGTTAGAATGTCTTTTCAATTCTACTATTGAACAACAGAGTCTTGCTTGGAAGTCATGACTCACATTTCATTGGGAGAAGTCTTAACTACATGAAATAAGACTGACTTGCTCTATCCTTGCAAATTCCAAATAGCTACGTGTTTTATTCCTGCAGAGCCTACTTACCTACTAAGATACAAGAAGAGAGAAACAGTTTTTTTTGGACAAAAGAAAAAAACACCTGAAACCGGATTTTTAAGTCCTTCTATAAAAATTTTATACCTCATTTAACTCATAATACAAAAAATTGAAAATATATGTTGTGATTGTTTAAAAATCTTAAATTTTAAAGTCATTCTATCTTCATGTGTTTCATTCAATATTTCCTCTCGCTTCAAACTTTTTTTCCTTTTCTCTTCTCAAAATTTCCCAAAATTAAAATCATACTATTTTAATACAATTATCAGAAAACAAAAATACTTCACTTAAATTTTGGAAATCAGAATTATATTTATTTGTAAATATTTTTTCTATCGGAGGCCTAGAAACAAAAAAACTATTTTTTGCCACTTATTAGTTCACTGAAAGAAAATCCAATTCAGTATATTTAAATATTGTAGGTATTAGAGTAGGTAGTTAGGCAGACATGAGTATAGCAGGAGAGACCTGTCTTCCAGGAATGTCAGGCAAAAACCAGGTGATGGTCAGGCAGTTGTTAAACTTTCTCTCTTTAGTTACAGTTGGCACCAGGAAAAGACAGTCTCCCAGTAGAAAACTCATCAAGCTGGTGATCAGCAGCTTCCTGATAAGATATTAGGCTTTGGGCAAGCAGGTGGAAGAGGCAAAATGGCGGAGTTTAATCAGTATATGACCTTCTTCTGGGAACACTCTATTTGTAAGGGAAAAATGCTTCAAGTGAGCATGCATACAACTTCAGTAACACACTGTGTATGTGGCCCTTCCCAAGTGCCAGTAGGTCACTGCACATGCAGACAGCCCACCCCAAGGGAAAAATTAAGATAGAAGAAACACAAACCTGAGAATCATGCCAATGTATAAAACCCCAAGTCTAGGGCTGAACGGGGCACTTGAATCTTTTAAGACACCCACTTGACCCTCTCCCAAGTGCAATTTGCTTCCTTTTGCTCCTGCTTTAAAACTTTTTAATAAACTGTCACTCCTGCTGTAAAACTTGCCTTGGTCTCTCTCTCTGCCTTAAACCTGCTTCTGACCCTCAGACAAATTCTTTCCTCCAGGGAACCAAGGATTGAGTTTGCTGCAGACCCATACGGTTTCACCACTGGTAACATAGGGAGATTGGTGTAAAGACGAAAAATTATTTGTGTTTATTTTTCCTTGTCTGAATGAATGCCCTGAATGAATGAATGAATGGTGCTAAATACGTCAGAGGAATAGGAAAGTTACTGTTTCTTTTCTAAAACAAGTAGATACCATAACAAAGCAGTTTTTAAAAAATTTATTTGGGAGTGGGAGAGGATGCTGGGGGAAGGGAGAGATAGAAGGTAAACAGGAGAGAGAAGAGAGATCTTTCTTTTTCCAGCCTAAAGAGTTACTCCTAATCTCTTTAGAAAGGTTAACAATTAAGATAGCACTAAATTTCTCAGTTGCCCGCTCCAGTTTGATATTGGACATCCTGTTTTTTTCATAACAAAATGCAAGACTTAGATCTGAAGGGGAAAAAAATCAATGAAAACTCTCTTTATGAGGTTTTTTGTTCCTATGCAGATAACCCACAGTGTTCTATAGAAATTTAGACTCTGAATTGCATTCAAATTAAGGACAGATAATGCAGTCTGCATTTAAATTTTAAATCTGCACGTGGTACTCTGCATTTATTACTAAGCTTTAGCTTATAGAAGAGCAGATGGTCTCTGTGCTCCAGATCAAATACTGTCAACTACTTATTTGATCATCTGCTTTGGGTTTTTGATTTAAATAATTGAGCTTTTGCAGTCAGTGCTTCTGAAATCTGACCTGCTTCTTGCAGCTTTTCTGATTGTGGCAACCACTTTTGGCTCTTGACCAAGGACTATTTATACAAACTTTTTGAACATAGTTAATCCAAGAATGAAAAATTTTATTAAGAGTCTTCATACTCCTTCAGGAAATGGAATATTCAGTTCTCTTTTTCAAATAATCAAATTGATAACTCTATGTTTGATTTACTAAACTATTAACCACAAATAAGGAAGAATATATTAATTGGCTTTCTTGTTTCTTGCTATGGCAGCTTATTTTCAGCAATGGCCCAATCATTCTCCTCCCTGTATCCTCTCCCATTTTCTGTGTAACTTTAAAATATCTCCCATTAAGAGGTGGGGTGTTTCTTCACTCTTTAAAATTGTCCTGGTCTCATGACTTGTTTTGAGTAATAGACTATGGCGTTGGGGACTTCTTGACAGTAATAGGTCTGCACACTTCCACTCGTTCTCCTGCCCCAAACTTATACATATGGATTGTCCCAAGATCAACAGAGCCACCTACCTAACCTATTGTTGATCATGCACACTTGCAGAAGCTTTACATAAGAACAACACAGCTAAGCACAATCCAAATTGCCAATTCACAAAAATGAAAGCTAAATGAATTGTTATTTTGGGTTATGAGGCATTGGTGTTGTTGAATGTCTGACAATAATTAACGGACACAACTTCTATTTTATTTTCCACTAAGTGATTTTTCCCCATGTGGCTTAGGAGTTCAAACAAACATAGCTTTGAAAGCTGGCAGACCTTTAGTGTTTATTTATCTTTGACAAATTTCTTTTACTCCTGTTGCCTCCGCTCATTCATTTAGACAATAAATACCTAATTTAGTTTCTTCTACGTGTTAGTCACTGTGCAAGGTGCTTTGAATAGGGTGATGACCAAGGAAGAAGCCTGTAATTTATGGCCCTTTCATTCCAAAAAGATAATAATATTCATCTCTTAAATTTTATATAAGGAGTAAATTAAGTGATGAGTATATAACACACAAGCACATGAGTGCCAGTTGCTCCACACCCCTCCAAGACTCTTTCAAGAGGAAAGAGCACATCACTAAGGAATGATCTCTGATACAGCTTTAGAACCAATTCTGCTACTAATATAACCACCCGATGGGTCCCTCCTCCCTAATGCACGAACAAAATTAACTCATTGAGACCATAGCATTGCAGCAAAGAAAGAGTTTAATTGATGCAAGCCCAGCCACACCAGGTGACAGATAAAGTTACTACTTAAATCAATCTCCCCAAAACTCAGTGATCAGGGGTTTAAGGATAATTTGGTGAGCAGGGGATCAGAAAGTAGGGAGTGCTGAATGGTTGGGTCAGAGATAAAATCACAGGGAGTTGAATCTGTCCTCTTGCACTGAGTCAGTTCTTCGCTGGGGGCCAAAACCAGATGAGCAAGTTTATTGATCCGGGTGGTGCCAGCTGATACAATAAATAAAAGATATGCAAAATATCTCAAGCACTGATCTTAGGTATTAAAATGGTGATATTATCCCCAGGAGCAATTTGGGGAGTTTCAGAATCTTGCAGCCTCCAGCTGCATGACTCCTAAATCATAATTTCTAATCTTGTGCCTAATTTGTTAGCCCTATGGAGGCAGTCTAGTCCCCAGGCAGGAAGAGGGTTTGTTTTCATAGAGGGCTATTATCATCTTTGTTTCGAAGTTAAACTATAGACTAAGTTCCTTCCAAAGTTAGTTCAGCTTATGTCCTGGAACGAATAAGCATGCTTGGAGGTTGGAAGCAAGATAAAGTCAGTTAGGTAAGATCACTTTCATTGTCATAATTTTCTCAGTTATAATTTTTGCAAAGGCGAGTTCATTAACTAAAAAGGGTGAAGTCAGATTGAGTGGGATTGAGATTTTGATTCTATAATTTTTACCTATTACTTAACCTCTCTAAATCCTGTTTCCTATTCAACGAAACAGAGCTAATACTTTTAAAATATTTTTATTGATGTAAGTCATGTCTCCTGTCCTCAATTTCTGTTGAGGTTACATATTGACTCTGAAATGTCTGCAATCACTATTACTTGTAATTAACATTCTAAGAAATTGAATCAAAAGCAAAAAAAATTGGTTAAATTTTTCATGATATATTTTTGTTTGAAGTTCCTAACTGCATATGACATTGACCCTTTTTTCTGGAGCTGAAGATAATGCTATAAAGCCTGTTACTGAGCCAATTCCCATGTGAATTTCACAGATTGCTTCATTGAACTGAGAACATGATCAGAAGTCCAGGAACTTCAGATCATTAGTCATTTCATAGAGGAAAACAGATGGCTTCCCTAGAAGAAGAAATTTTCACTTCCCACAGAATTTGGACACCATTACAGAAGTAGGCCTAATTGTTCGGAGAAACATGTGTGAGTAACTTTCAACCGGAATCTGTACCTCACCTTTCTCTCAGGATATGTGTATGCATATATAAATTATACTGCATCAACAGAAGGGACTCTCAAAGACAGAACGATTACAATCACCCAAGTCTATGAACATGGAAATGTACCTGGCAAGAATGCAGTGGTCTGCAGAATGAGTGAATATACTTTGTCCTCAGAAAGTATTCTATAGAAAAATAGTATTTATCGTATACACATATTATATAAACTATTAATAATAGTTTTTTCAATCCTTGGCACTATTGATATTTGAGACAATATAATTATTTGTTGTAGAGGGGGCTGTCCTGGGCATTATAGCATGTTTGCAGCACCCCAGTCTCTCCCCAGTAGATTCCAGTAACATCACCAATTGTGACAATCAAAAATGAGCCCTGACATGCCAAATGTCCACTAGTTTCTCTTGGTTAAGAACTATTGATATAAAAATATCAGAATATCAGAAAGGAAAGGAAATATGCTCATATTAATACAACCTCTCATAGGGGGATAATAAAAGGCATGGAGTCCAACTTTATTTTTCATATTAGCATAGTTTTATTGCTCACTTATTCTTTTATTTGCTTCTATATATGAGGCATAGGGCTAGAGACAATTATGAGATGCAAAAATCCTTATTTTCTCCCTATGAGAACATAACACAATCTCCTGAATTACATAATCTAATATAATTTTATCTTGTATTATAGTGTATCACCACCAATTAAATGGTACAGAAAAAATTAGGTGCCATATTTCAAAGGTAGGGTGAAGTTCAGGGTCTTACAATGGTATAGCAAATGGAATTGATGGCATTGGCTACTCCAGACGGCCAGCTCCTGCCATCACACTGGCTGCAGCAGGGAGGTGTAACTAGGGCTGCATGCTCCATGATGCCAGTGGGAGCCCAGGAGCAGGATGGAGCCACACCCTCCAAGGTGCAGCTGCAGCTGCCCAAACTGCAGCTGGGGACCCAGGCATCCCTGCACTCTTGGGGGCCCAGGAAGGCCCTGCCTAGCCTTGCAGGCTTGGAAATGCCTGCTCCTGCTGCCAGGCTTCTCCCTGCTGTCAGTGCCCACTCTGATTTCCAAGCAAAGTTCAGCCAAGCCCAGGCACCATGAACAGCAGCAGGAGGCAGACAGGTTCCTGGGTGGAAGGGTGTGGGTCCCCTGTGAGGCCCCACCTTCTGGCCACAGAGGGCCTGAAGTCTGGGGACTGGGCTACCAGTCCCATGGACCAGAGTGGGAACTTGTGGTGCCTTTTCTGTACCTGCCTATGGGCACCCATGGAACAATTGTCATGCATATCCTCCCCTCTGAGCCGATAAAAGCTCCCCACTCAGACAGAGCTGAGCAGACGTTGGGACACCAGACTACAGAGAGAAGCTACCCACTCCAGGGCCTCCTCTGAGCTATTCCGTCACTCAATAAAGCTCCTCTTTGCCTTGCTCACCCTCCACTTGTCTACATGCCTCATTTTTCTTGGATGCAGGATAAGAACTCAAGGCCTGCCAAATGGCAGTGCTGAAATTTCTAGAACATAAACAATGCAAAAACATGCCCCTTGCTTGCCACAATATGGGAGAAGAGAAGGAGAGAAGAGCCATGGACCTTCAGGGATCCCAGATCTGGGAGCTCCCTGAGTTAGGACTGGGACTCCTTCTTGGTGGCCCAGTGGTTCCTGGAGTCTCCAAGCTTCTGGGCACCACTGGGGAACACAGTGGCAGCTGTGGAAACTACTTGAGGTGCACATGGTCCAGCTGCCACCTCACAGAGAGCCAGCACCCATGCAGGCACCTGGAGCTGCCCACCCCACTACAACAGCTGGTGTGCCTGACTGTGTACAGTGTCCAGACCCCATGCTTGCTTGCTTACACAACCCTTTTATACACCCCTTGCTGCTCCACACCTGGCTCACCCTTGGCAGGTGTGGGATTCAGGCTGGTAGCTTGAGCTGCTCATAGCCTGCCAGGCTGAGTGAGTAAAACAAGCCCCACAAGCTCAGCAAAACTTGGACAAAAGGCACCACCAGCCACAGAGCTTTCTGGCCAGAAAAGAGACACTCCAAGGATCCTGCAACAGAATCAGGAAATGGATTATTCAGCTTTTAATGCTGGCTTTTATCATTGTACCAGTGCTGACATTGGAATATTTATGCTACATCTATTAGTTTGCTAGGGTTGCCAAAACAAAGCACCATAGACTGGGTGTGCTAAATAACAGAAATCTATTTTTCCACAGTTTTGGGGTTTAGAAGTCCAAGATCAAGATGTCATCAGGGTTGGTTTCTTCTGAGGCCTCTCTTCGTGGTTTGTAAATGTCTGTCTTTTTCCCGTGTCTTCCTATCATCTTACATTCATGTCTCTGTGTCATAATCTTTTCTTATAAGGACAAAATTCATATTAGTCTAAAGCCCTTAGTTACCTCATTTTGACTTAATTACCTCATTAAAACCCTATCTGCAAATATACTCACATTCTGAGGTAACCGGTGTGCCCTTAGCATATGAATTTTGAGGGGACATAATTTAGTCCATAAAACCATCTGAGTCTCCATTTTCTTATCTGTAACAAGAGGAAGAATAATGTGTACTTCATAGTAAACTTCCATGAAAATTAAATAAAGATAGAAAATTGGTTATCTACATTGCTCTTAGCATAGTGTCTAAAACATAACAAGTTTGCAATATAATTAGCTATTATAATAATATCATTTTATTTCATTCTTTCTAAAGAAAAAATATTAACAAGAAGGAGCATTTTGCAACAATGATGGTTAGAGCTGAAATAACATATGCAGATAAAAAGCAAATGCAGGTGAGGATGTAGGCAATTCAAGGAGGAGGTAAAATGAAAACAATGTCCAAAGGCAGAGAAGTCCATTTGGGATATGGATAGTATTTCCTTTCTTCTAATTTTAATAATTTTTCTATTGTTTTTCAGAAAAAAATACTAATCAAAATGTCTTATACTCAAGTTCATACACACACACACACACACACACACACACATATATATATACACACACATATATATACTTACATTCCTCTTTCTACCAATTTGTTCTTAGAGTATTTTCTGTTATTGCTAGCCATGTAACTCAGGGACTCATGGTACAGTAGTTGCATGTCACCCAGAATATGGCAAAAAGCAGTAGCAGTTAAAAAGTGTTTTGTAGGCAGAGAACATGCCATGGCAAAGACTTACATGATGGAGGATTTTTCTGTTCTTCATAATGCATAAAATGTTTCTTGATCCCTAAGTGACTTGGAAAAGGAGATATCAATAATAACACTGGGTAAGGCAGGAGAGGGAGTTGAAAATGAGGAGACAATGATGAGCTTGGTAATAGGTTGATTCGACGAACTAGGCTGCATACAGGAGATCATGCACTGTTGCTCCTAGTCCCTCACTCCACTCTTAGAGAAGCAGAAGAATGTAGCTATTGAAACTACAGTGGACATGTTATGCTATTTCTCATACCTAGCTTCTTTGTTGACTGCTACTAGAACTGTATAAAAAGCCTCTTATATGAGAAAGATTTAAGTAGCTTATTTCATATGATCCTGAATTTCATATTTTCATACACACATATATATGCGTACATATATACATATAATTATTCTTATACTTTATCAAATATAATACCACATGAAATTAAAATACGTAAAACCATCTCACGCCAGTTAGAATGGTGATCATTAAAAAGTCAGGAAACAATATATGCTGGAGAGGATGTGGAGAAATAGGAACACTTTTACACTGTTGGTGGGAGTGTAAATTAGTTCAACTGTTGTGGAAGATAGTGTGGTGATTCCTCAATGATCTAGAACCAGAAATACCATTTGATCCAGCAATCCCATTAATGGGTATATACCCAAAGAATTATAAATCATTCTACTATAAAGACACATGCACATGTGTGTTTATTGCAGCACTATTCACAATAGCAAACACTTGGAACCAACTTAAATGCCCATCATTGATAGACTAGATAAAGAAAATGTGGCACTGCAGACTAACAGAGGAACAGAAAATCAAACACCTCATGTTCTCACTCGTAAGTGGTAGTGAACAATGATAACATATGGACACAGGGAGGGGAAAATCACACAGCGGGACACGTCGGGGGGTGGGGGGCAAAGAGAGGAACAGCATTAGGAGAAATACCTAATGTAGATGATGGGTTGATGGGTGCAGCAAACCACCATGGCACATGTATACATATATAACAAATCTGCAGGTTCTGCACATGTATCCCAGAACTTTAAGTATAATAAGGAAAATGTAAATCAATGTCTGAAATATATGTATTGGAAGTAAACTCTGTATTATATTTGCACATTAATAGCTTATTTGTAATAAATTATTGAAAAACAAATGTTTTTATACATTTAAAATCAAATTTCTATTTGGCTTCTCAAAATTCAGAGGGAAGGAGAAATGATTTTCATCAGTGGACTGAAATCCTCTTGAAGTCAAGGCTTATTTTAAACCATATTTTATTGCTCCCAAAACCTCCGTGCTTCTCAAGGGTTTGTTGAGTCAATGTAAGACCTTGGTAAGAATTCTTCAATTTAGACATGGCTAATTTTTAATGTCAACCACAGCCATTGAGGTACTTATATTAATTAACCTTCTTAATTATTTGTTTTTATTTCCCTATAAATTGGCAATAACACTTGGTCTCAAAGTTTTGTTGTGACGATTGAATAAAGTAATTAATGTGAAAAGAAGATGTAGTGAAATATCAGTTCCATGATAAGCACATGATACAGGCTTTCTCCTATTTTCTTCATCCTCACTGAACAGGGAAATATAAATCAATGTCTAATGGCTTGTAGGAATAGAGAGAATTGCATTTTCACATAAGCAAGTTTCTGATAATTTATTATAACTTAGGGACAATTTTTGTGGAAATATGTTTCAAATTATAATTTGACTTCATATAGCCTGGAAACACTAAACACATCATAAACCACAAAAACAAATATTTACGAAGATTGATGCACAAAAGCATTTCCATTACCACTGCATTTCCTCAGGGGACTCACCTGACCTGGAAAGGTTTCTCTGTGTTGCTAAAATGAAAGAAAATATGTGAATTTCCTCCTGAAGGTATCAGAGAAAACATTTCCAAAATGCCTCACTGATAGAAATAGAATCTAGTCCTTTGTTGCTTTCAGGACACACACTGTATTTGTGATAAGGCCAAATTCACAGGTACACAGACTTACTGATTAGTATATAGAGAACTCAGCACCATTTCCTCAAGTGAAGCCCAGGACACAACTGGAACAAAACAATTCTAAATTTCAGCCAACTTGAGCCTTATTGTTATTTTGCATTTCTTTTTCCTCATTTTATCTAGTGTTTCATCCATTAATTGAACACCTGCTTGTTGTTGTAAATATTTATGTAACAATGAGCTAAAATTGGTGTTGTTATACTATACTTTTACGTATCATGATCTCTATTTTCATACACATATACCTCTATATTCATGACAAAACATGCTTCCTTTTCACTATAGCTGCTCTTCATGACTGTTTCAAAATCATAGTTGAACAATTTCTTCCAGCTTTTGGAAATATTCTCAGATTAATAAATTGGCCATTTGTCCTTAGAATATCTAAAATGTACCAATTGAACATCTACATAGTAGCCATCATTGTATTAGTTATATTACATGTATTCTTACTGAAATGGCACAGTAACCGAAAGAGGTAGCTATGATTAATCACAGTTTAGAATAGCAGAGCAAGAAAAATAGCTTAAAAAGTCAAGTAACCTATCCAAATTCACAGAGGTGATAAGAGAAGATAAGAGAAGGTGTGCCTGGCATTAATGTCACTACTCTTTCTGCCACTCCTGGCACAAGAAGAAGGAGAACAAAATGAAAACTTCAGGACAGAATAAACTGAAGTTTTGCTGGTTGATAGTTCTGGGTTCCATTAAAAATGATGAAGATAAAATGCCTTTAAATTGCCATCAAGTTTAAAATCTATATGTAAAGCTGTGTGGCAAAAGCAATCTTCATTTTCATTTACTTTTATTTAGGTCCATCTCAAATGATTTTGACATGAAAATATTCTCTAAAATTAAGCTGAGAAGGGTATTGAAATATAAACGAAGACACACTGAAACATAAAAAGAAAAAGAAATGGAAGCACAAAATTGATTTGTGCAGTTCAGTCTTTGGTTCTCTTCGTTAATTGTTCTGTCTACTCTTGTTTTTCATGGTATGCCCCACACAGAAAGCTTTGCAGAATATACCGTGATAAAGATAGTACTTTTAGGAGAGACCTATTCAGTTCATAATAATGTGTCTCAAAATCAAACCAAGTGGAAGAAATTTGTGGAGGGATGAATGCATCTAAAGAAGGTATTATCAGCCTGATGAAAGAACTGGATGGAGAGTGCATTCAGTAGCAGGACAATGAATCAAGGTAAAGAAGGCAGATTATTCTCGGTGATCTTAAACACAGCATTGTGTGTGAGTAACCAAGTCCCACTCAGGCACAAGAAGCCATGATCAGAAAGAGATCCTGGGAAAAAGGAACTGAGTACAAGTGGAATATCTGAGCCTGGAATGAGAGAGGCACCAACAAAGCTGGTCTGACAAAATTCTGTGGAGACATCAAATGTCATCACGTTCTTTTAAGTTTACGTTTCTTTGGTAGAATAACACCAACACGATGCAATTAAAATCCATTAACATTGTTAAGAGGATATCTTATGATCCAGCCATTGTCTAGCCAGACTCAATTCTAACAATCTTTCTTACAATTTATGCTCTAGCAAACTTGGTCTGCAGGTTTCCAAAATGCAAGTTCTTTTTCTGATTTTTTGTGATTTTGCATATGTGGCTCCCTACCTCCAATTCATGACCCCTAACTCTATGTCTCTGCCTTCCAGAATCATTCAAAAGTTCTCTCTGATATGAAACCTTTCTTGGACTCTTCAAAACAGATATGGATATTTCTGTTCCATGTTCTCAAGACATATTGTATTAATTTCTCAGGACATGGTGTTACACTGTGTCTAAGCATGACAGGACTATGTTTGGTCTACATCCATCATGTTTACATCATAGAAAGTATCATACTCTCTATAAAAAAAGTGCCTGTTGGTCCACTCATCAGGTCACAGTTTAGCATCAGCCAACACTTTTCCCAGTGGCAGCCATCACTACTCTATCCAGCAGATTTCTACTGAGTCAGGATACACAGTTTCTGAATCCTTCACAATTTAGCACTAAAGACAGGACTATCAATCCATCTTAAATGTCCCACCAGTTAAGACTAAAATTACTACAATTTTAAAAAAACAACTAACATATATCAAATACCATGTACTTTATGTTATTATAGTTAAAGCTATTTGCTATAGCTAGAAAAATGCCAAACACCATTTTGTCTTTGATTGATTGAAGTGTGTGGTTGCTGAAATTATTGTTCAATCAATATTTAATCAACATATCTTTCCTGAAGTTCTTTTTAACCTCTCTTCTTCCTACCTGCCTACAAAGCACATCGATTCTTAAACACCAGTGTTTTAAAGATACTTTCTATAACCTACAAAGTGGAAAGTTGCAAATATTTGTATATGTGAGACTTTTTTTTAACATTTATTTTAAGTTCAGAGGTATATGTAAAGGTTTGTTTCATAGGTAAACTTGTGTCATGAGAAGTTGCTTTACAGATTATTTCATCACCCAGGTATTAAGCCTAGAACCTATTTGTTATTTTTCCTGATCCTCTACCTTCTCCTACCCTCCAGCCTCCAAAAGGCCCCAGTGTGTGATGTTTCCCTCTATGTGTCCCTGTGTTCTCATCATTTAGCTTCCACTTATAAGTGAGAACATATGGTATTTGGTTTTCTGTTCCTGCATTAGTTTGTTATCAATTTACTTACTGGCTATGTAGACTGTTAGGACCAGTGGGAAGCCCATGGAATTTCTAGAACCTCTTAGCAGTAAATGACCTTTTAAGAAAATACAGGTGTGTTCAACTGACAGGTTGCCTCCTTCAGGTGAGGTCTATGTTCATGCCATGTAAAAGCTTAGCTTATTCCTAGAGGGTAATGCAATTCCTTTTCCAGACTCCATTTCTAAATAAATATTATGCCTAGCCAGCCTTAAGACGACATCTCTGAAACTGTGCATTTTGGCATACAGATACGTGGCCTGGCAATGTGGCCTATAAGAAGGGTTTCTCTGCTTATGGATAGTCTTGATGTAGGATTAAGGTGAATTGTCCCTAGACCACATGCCTTTTCTTATTTCCACTGTGGGGGTGCATTTGTCCATGACTCCATATCTGTCCTAGTTTAAGATAGCTAGCAACCACCAAATAGCTAAGAAATTCACTTGTGCTCAAATAATGACCACCAACAAAAGCCTTTCAGAGAACTGATTTTAGGTATAATGTGGGTCCGTTGCTTGTACTAATTGGTGAACCAATGATTCCTGTAATTCCTTCTTGTGTTTTAAACGCAAAGAAAAAAAAAGGATTACATTCACTACAGATGAGATATAAAATCTCTGGAGACTACCCCTTGCAGAAAGTGGAGAGTTTTATTATTTTTCTTAAAATGAAGATAATTAAACAAAATCTGAATTAGTAATATTGCCTGTCTCTACTGAGTAAAATCATTTGATAATTGTCCAACCTGTAATACTAAATAGTTTTGACTTTTAACTAAACATTATGTATAATTATTTTTACATATAAGAATCCATAACATGGTAATATATATAAATTCTGAAAACTTGTGTTTTGAATTATATAAGCACTTAGGAAAGAGTTTGAATATGTTCCTTGAAAAGTAGAATTCATGGAGTTTATTTTTGGCCTCTTATGACTATATTTTCCATTGATGTGTTCTCTAAAACTGCTTAGTTATGCAATAGATAGAAGGCATATCCTGTTCCCAGGAGGAAAATGTAATTATTGACAATAAAGCAAAGACACACAATTCAAAATGTAACATAAGAAGGTTCTTTATTTCTGACATTGTATTCCTAATGAAATCAACTACACACTAATTCACATGAACATTGTAGATTCTCTTATGCCAGGGCTCCTCTCTTGTTTCTTGTCAGTCCCCTCTTATTCCATCTACCACGTGCCTTTTGGCATCACCTTTTGCATCATCTTGCACCCTCAGCCATGGGTTTTTATTTTCAGTCAGTCAGTTTCATCTGGTTTTTTCTTTGATGGAGTTCAAAAGAAGGGTTTCTGGCTCCTCCAGTTTCTTCCAACGTGATTTTTTGTAAGAAAAACAGTTCTCTTTTGCTAAAATTGGCCCCTTTTATAGCATAAGTCTGGTATAAGCATTTCTATAATCCAAGATGTGTATGATCCCAAAATTGAAGTAAGGAGAGGGAAGATGAGATGTATACCTCAGAAGAATATAAAAGAACCCTACTCTCTACATGAAGTTAATGATAACACTGATCACAGTGCAACACATCCTGTATGATTGAGAGGCTAGAAAATGGTTTTTCCCCAACATCCATTATAGTATATTAATTGTTTCTGTAATTATATTATTTCAACTGCCTAAGAATGTAACTATGTTAAGCAGTTTCTGAGATAAATCCAACATACTTTTTGATAAAACTGCTTGTTTATAAGCAGTTGGTATCCAGCAGGCATCTCCCAAGCTTTCTGGCACAAAAGTAAGCATCTGTTGAATGTCATCACTTGTGGGTAGGTAGTAGAACATTGATTGAAAGATTTCTGGAATTGTCTTTCCTTCTGCTCTTAAGGGTGGTCCAGTGGTCAAGAATAAAGATGAGTCTGAAGCAATACTTATACTAGAACACAAGCTGATCCAAACTAGCCAAGCACTGAATTTAGTAAAGTCCTAATATATAATATTTTTATAAAGTGCTTATCATAAAGAAAAAAGATAAAGAAAATCATGGTAAAGCATGTGCGAAGGATATTGATACCTTTTTTGAAAACAAGGAAATAGAAGAGAGAGACAGTGGTTCACCTTGTCTGCATTGAGAAGGAAAGCCACCTGAAAAAAATACGTGACAAATTCATTATTACCTAGGTGCAGAAGTCATCTGGGTATACATAGCAATAGAAGATGTGTACATTTACTATCTATAGGTAATGGGAATACTGGCTTCAAAGGTACATATAGGAAAAACATTAACCTGAGTCCTGGGAATTCTAAGTTGTTTAAAAATGAAGAACCAGGCCCGGCACGGAGGCTTACGCCTGTAATTCCAACACTTTGGGAGGCTGAGGTGGGTGGATCACGAGGTCAAGAGATTGAGACCATCTTGGCCAACATGGTGAAACCCCGTCTCTACTAAAAATAAAAAAATTAGCTGGGCGTGGTGGTGCATACCTGTAGTCCCAGATACTCAGGAGGCTGAGGCAGGAGAATTGCTTGAACCCAGGAGGCAGAGGTTGCAGTAAACCGAGATTGCGCCACTGTACTCCAGCCTGGCAACAGAGCAAGACTCTGAAAAAAAAAAAAAAAAAGGACCAAATGTATCTGGAGCATTGGGGAGTATGTGTTGAAGAAAGAACTGTGATCCCCTCTCCTCCTGCTTAATAAGGAGAGAGAGGTTGAAAATCAGTTAGGAATAAGAACAGAATTAAAAAAAAACCTTCTGCTTTATGTTTAGATTATTGATGATGATGATGATAGTTGCTTGCTATAAAACCATTTGCTTAAAAAAAATTTTGTGGGGAAATAAAATAGTGGTGCTGTTGTTGATTTTGAGTAGAGACAGTTACATCTCTCCTCTGAAAGTCTGTCATCTCCTTCCCACTTCCAACATCACCACTACATGAAAACTCCCTTTGACTGCCCCAGAAGCATCTTCTGTTCAACCTCTTGGGCTTCTACAGAGCACAGTTTTACACACACCCTTCAGAGCAAAACCATGTTCAGACTCACTTTTCACATTGGGGAAATGGATTAAGAAAAAGAACTTGAAGGAATAAAAATCCAGCCATTGTATGAGAGAAGCCCCAAGGAAAGTTATTGAAAACCTAAACCATAAAACTAGTAGTGCCAAGGTAGGAAGAAAAAAGTAGATAGTAAGCAATATGTACTGGATTTGTGATATTTAGTCTAGTTTAAATTTTTGCAGTGGTGAACAAGAACTAAATAGAAGAATCTAGGCTATCTTTGAAGTTCTTGGCTTGAGGCAAATGGTAGCGTAATTAACCTACTTGCTTAGCCAATAAGAAATGGGCATTTCCTTTTGTTATTTTTTTCTGCCAAGAAAATTAAAAATTCTCTTTAGTGAATGCAATCAAATTTGCATATTGATTTATTTTATTTTTTGGGATACATTAAACGGTTTCTTCCTGTTGAGCAGGCACTGTTGCTCACCACAGACTCTGAAAAGACTGCCAAGAGGCATTTGCGTATTTAATGTTCCTTCAGTTCAAACATACTTAGTCATAATTAAACTCGGTTGAATGGCTTTTAAAAGAAGTTAGTTGTTAATATGATTGGCAGTTTTCTGTGCCTTTGACAAGATCTAATGAAATATGCCTGTGTGGTGTGCAACACTGACAAATGCTGAGATTTATCTTCTGTGGTCTTTGTCTAATGTAAATGTGATTATGTTGAATCCTCTGTTTTCAAGAGGTATGTTATTACTTCCCGTTATCTAAATAAGAGTGATAGATGTTCAAGATTTTCCTTAAATATAAACAATCTTGAAATTAGTATTCTTCAACTACTTGTTTTTAATATTAAAGTGAGTATTGTTTTGTAGTAGGAAATAGACAGACATCTTTTTATTTCTTCAAAAGAAGTATTAAGCCATTATATAACAGAGGTTTCAAATTCATGAAGAGGAGAAAGAAGAGACTGAGAAACAGACACTATAGGCATTACTTTAGGGTAACAAGCATTTAGCTTGCTTGCCACCACTAAATGACAACCTTGTGTGTTTGGGAGGTACTAGCTTTCCGGTTCTCTTCTGATAAGTGGGTCGCAGGACTGAAGACTATACACCATATTCTCCAGCACTTCTAAAAACACATGAAAACAGCCGGGCACGGCGGCTCACACCTGTAATCCCAGCACTTTGGGAGGCCGAGGCAGGCAGATTGTCTGAGGTCAGGAGTTTGAGACCAGTCTGGCCAACATGGTGAAACCCCACCTCTACTAAAAATATGAAAAAATTAGCCAGAGGTGATGGCATGTGCTTGTAATCCCAGCTACTTGGGAGGCTGAAGCAGGGGAATTGCTTGAACCAGGGAGGTGGGGGTTGTTATGCAGCTTGGCTATTATAAAAGGAAAGACACCAGCCAGGCTTGGTGGCTCATGCCTGTAATCTCAATGCTTTGGGAGGCTGAGGTGGACAGATTACCTGAGGTCAGAAGTTCAAGACCAACCTGGCCAACATGGTGATATCCATCTCTAGTAAAATTACAAAAATTAACCAGGCATGGTGGTGGCTACCTGTAATCCCAGCTACTAGGGAGGCCAAGGAAGGAGATTCCTTGAACCAAGAAGGTAGAGGTTGCAGTAAGCTGAGATCATGCCACTGCACTCCAGCCTGGTGACAGAGCAAGACTTCGTTTAAAAAAAAAAAAAAACAAAACATGAAAACATACACATCTTTGAAATAAACTTGCAACGTGATTATAGATTGTTCTTTATTGTCAATGGTATTACCTACATGAAATAGAAATATCTGTTCAAAATATCAGTATAGTTTAATGCATTCTACAATTTTGAACAATTTAATTTAATTCATTTTATTTTCTTGTCTCAACAAATTTGCTACCAGATTTCTGTGCTTTTACCTTGCTCTGTTGTCTGTCAGCTTAGCCATGGCCAGTTGCCTCCTGCTCTGTGGCAAAAAAGATCACTGACAAGACATTACTGAACCTAAATACCCAACTTTCTGCTAAGTTTGAGTTAAAATGGCAGACACTGATTAATTATGGAAATAATGGCATGGCTGTTCACCCAACACCCAACATAAAACCTGGTCTAGGATTTTTGTATGCCTCATTCTAACTAAGCTTTGGATTTAAAAGAATTTGCAAGACTAAAAAAAAAAAAACACGGAAGAAGTGGTCATGCTCATTCTTTTATTTTCTATTTTTTTAAAATTTAATTTAATTTTAAGTTGTGAGATACATATGCAGGACATACAGGTGTGTTACATGAGTCAGTGTGTGCCATGGTGTTTTGCTGCACCTATCAACCCATCACCTAGGTATTAAGCCGCACCTGCATTAGCTATTTTCCTAATGCTCTCCTTCCCCAAACCCCCCCGACAGGTCCAGTGTATGTTGTTCTCCTCCCTGTGTCCATGTGTTCTCATTGTTCAGCTCCCACTTATAAGTGAGAACAGGTGGTATTTGGTCTTTTGTTCCTGTATTAGTTTGCTAAAAAAAAAAAAAAGGCTTGCAGCTCCATGTATGTCACTGCAAAGGACATAATCTTGCTCCTTTTTATGGCTGTGTAGTATTCCATGTTGTATATTACTACATGTTCTTTATCCAGTATATCACTGATGGGCATTTGGGTTGATTGCATGTCTTTGCTATTGTGAAGAGTGCTGCAATGATTTTCTTTCTTTTCATAAGGAGCACCAGCACATATATTGAATTGCTTGTTCATTCATCTATTTATTAAGCCATGTTCAAACAAAGCAGAAACAAAAACAAAACACTTAAGGTTCTTTTATAGCAATGGTCTTTAACTGGGGAGGATTTTACACCCACCCATTCCCTACCCCCCAATAAGACAACTGGCAATGTCTGGAGACAACTTTGATTATCACAAATGGGGAAGGGAGTGCTACTGGCATCTAGTGGGGAAAAGCCAAGGATGCTGCTAAACATCCTATAACGCACAGCACAGCTTCCCACAACAATCATCCAACTCAAAATGTCAGCACAGCCATGACTGTGCAACCTGGCTATCTGGGCCTATCTGCTTCAACTTTCCACTCCCAAAGAAGTTGTTGTGTCAATGAAATATGTAGTTTTTGAGGAAAGGCATAGTGAATATTCAGCAGGTTTTCTTTTAAATTGTCTTGTACCCTTGGTCTTTTTCTTTTTCTTTTTTTTTCTTTTTGTGGTGGGGAATGTGTGTGTGTGAAATAGAGACATTTTCTCTATACTCTATTTCTGGGCAGTTTTTGTAAAGTTTAAGTGATAAAAATATTTAAAATATTTATAAGAGTACTTGTCACGTGTTTTAGGTATTTTACCTCTATATTTCATTGCAATTATTAGGTATTAAGATGGTCTTCACTGTCCTCCAATACATGGGTTACAATGAAGCATTTACTTATTTTTATAGAAATTTATTGTAGTTGTACTTGTATGATTCAATATTTGATTTCAGTCTCTCCTATATTAAATAATAAGCTCCAATAGGATAGGAACCATTCCTGTTTTTGCTCACTATTTTGTCTCATGTATCTTGCACAGTTCCTATATGATAACAGCTACCTAATATTCGCTGACTTGGAGTGTCAGTAAATCAATAATACAATAAATTATGAAAACCACTGAATAAGGGAAAGAAGGAAAGAATTTGAAAGACAATGAAGATCAGGAAGAAAGAAATGTAGAAATATTAATCAACAATAAATATATTTTAAAGATTTAGGTAGTGTGAAAATGACCCTAGTCAAGGCACCTTGGTGCTTGAATTTGATTTCCAGTTTAGACCTGTAATAATTTCATAACTAAGGGCAAATTTTGTAGGACAGAAAATTGCGTTTTCACATTTGAGACTTTGCATATTAACCCATGGTTTTTGAGAATCAAACAGCAAAGTAGATGTATTCTTTTTAAATTGTCAAATGCATAGAAATATTGACGGTTCCAGTGTCATATTATTTGATATTACACGAGACACTGCAAACTCCTCAAGTTACAGATGAGGATGCTAAAGCACAGAGAAATGGGCTGGAATATCTTTAGAATCCCTGAATCTAACATTCTGTAATCTTTCACTCAATAATACTAACATTGGTATAATGCCAGAGTTTTTCAGGTATCTTAATGGAACACTCTTACATGCAATGTACTATTTAAAAAAATACTCCAATGGAAAAATTTAAATTTCCAACAAATTTTTAAAAATATATTTTATTTTACATTAGATAATGCTTTATTAGAGATGCACAGCAAGAAAATAGCTTGATAAATTAATAATTTCTCTTTATTTGCTTATGAGTAGCCCTTGGCCTAGTCAGAATTACAAATGAAAGAGAAAGAATAAGAAAACATTAACATTTTGTGACTTCCAAATTAGGCTTCTGATAAACAAAATGGAATACCTTAAGTGTAATTATAATATAGAACTTTTTACATTTATAAAATCAGTTTAGAAGGGCAAAAGAGAACCAGGCTGTCCTTCTTTTAGGCCTCGGGAGAGACTTGATGAGGGCAAATTTAGTCTGCTTCGGAAATTTTCTAGAAAAGGACGGGGAAATTCAAAGACTGTGGAGACAGCAGCATAAAGTGCTGAGCACAATTGCCAGTGCTGAGTCCTAACGAAGCAGTAGTTATGCCTTCAGTCTCCATTCCAGGAAGGCATCATGGCCCCGGAGGTCGAGATCAAAGCCAGCACACCTCCTGAGGCTAGAATTCTTTATTTCAGTGCAGCCTCATCCTCAGTCACCTGTGTATCACTAATGGATGGTCCAGATGAAGTGACATCATGCATTCTTCAAGATTTCCATGGCCATCAGAAACAATCCTTTTCCAACTATCCTGTGTGAATACGCACCTGCTCATGTCCTAGCATACTTGTAAAACCATTTCTACAGTTACAGCATCCACAAGGCAGTGGCTGGGACAAAGGAAAGCCCCATCTTTCTATGTGGGTGGCACTGAACATCACAGAAAACTCATCCTTTGTAAATACTATTCAATATGATTTCAGCTTTCTGAGATGTTCTTGTTCCAATGTGGGCATGTCTATGCAAATCTACCCAAAGTCTGAGATAGCTGAGAAGCCAAAGAGGCTGATAAACACAGTTTCTTAGCAAAAAACATGGAAGAGAGAGTTAAGAACAGAAGCCATATTGTGACTTGGGCAACGGTGAGAGAACATGGTGGATCCCCATGTCATTAACCTTCCAGACCCAGGGATTATATACCTTAGAGGAGGGGCACACGTGCTTCAGAGGGAATGGGTAAGAATTTGCCCTAAGGGCAGGATTTAGGGCAAGTAAAATGTCCTTACATAAAGAACAATAAACTGGAAATTTCGGAGGCATTCCTGGAACTCAATTAATCAGGAATCAATATGGCGGATTAGCATCCAAGATGGAGTTGCTTTAGCCTCCAAAGTCCTATAACCCTCCAGAAAAACCTAATTAAATGTGGTTAGCATGTTTACAAACTTATTTTCTCTCTCAGAGCAATTATTAAAGGAACCCTCCTATAGAAATACTTTTCCTCAGTATTTGGAAAAATGTGGAACAAAATAGTTCTCTCAGCAACTGGAGCCATCAGTTCCTGATGCTGGTTGCCAGTACTACCTTTGATATCTCAGTACTCTCATTTGTCCAGCTCTCTGCTCCTGATGCTTTTCTTCCTTACATCCTTACTGAAATGTGTATTGTTTTTTCTTTAAAGCCACATGCCACAGTTTTGCAAAAAAGGACTCTGCTCCATTTATCCAGATGTTGGAATCCTGAGGACAGTATCTCCCAAACTGGAATCAGGAGGCCATGGATATTAGAAATGAAATTGAGGACTCAACAAACTATTTTCTGTATTCCACAGCCCAAATTTAAAAAAAAATTATCATAGCTACTAGAGGATAGTCCCATCTTTGAGACTATATTCCAGGGTGTTTTAGGGTATGTATGAGAGTTTTATAGAGAAGTGCCACATTTTCTGTTTTAGCAGAAAGATGCAGTTATTTTGGAGAGAGCTAGAACTTTGTAACACAGAATTTGAGATGAGAATTGAGATTCTTGTATCCTGGATGCAGGTGAATAGTCTGTTTCATTTCATCTTTTGAAGCATATCAGTGACTACAGATCTCAGAGCCAAAACAAGGTGGTTGGGGGGACAATAATTAGAAACTCTCTTTAGCAAAAATATCACTTGGATTGTGGGTTTATTATTCCAACATATATTGTGATAGATAGAATAACACACTCATTATATTTTATGACTCATCTATCAAGAGGAGCTCATCTATTTTTTTATTATTATTATACTTTAAGTTTTAGGGTACATGTGCACAATG
This sequence comes from Pongo pygmaeus, assembly GCF_028885625.2. Taxonomy (NCBI): domain Eukaryota; kingdom Metazoa; phylum Chordata; class Mammalia; order Primates; family Hominidae; genus Pongo; species Pongo pygmaeus. The sequence continues at coordinate 58,191,477 of NC_072391.2, forward strand.
TGCAGATTTGTTACATATGTATACATGTGCCAAGTCCAACAGTGATAGACTGGATTAAGAAAATGTGGCACATCTATTTTCTTATGCCTTGAATATGAGCTGGTCGTAGAAGTTGCTTTGACCAACAGAATGTGGTAGAAATGATATCGTTCGACTTTCGAAGCTAGACTTGAAGATTCTTACAGCTGCGGTTTTCATCTCTTCAAACCGTGACCATCATGCTGTGAATAAGACTGAGATGAAAGCCCATGTAGAGAGGGAGGCCCAGTAATTCTAGCCATTCTGTCTGTCCCAGCTGAGATCTCAGACTTGTGAGAGAGGCCTCTCAGACCATCCCACTCCCACTGAGTCACCAGCTGGCTGAATACGCATGAATGAGCGCAGGTGAGACCAGCAAGAGAACTGCCCAAGCAACTTTAGAATGATGAAAATCATAAATTGTTGTTGTTTTAACCCATTTAGTTTTGAGGTGAATTTTATACAGCACTAGCTAATAGAAAATTGTTTACAGAATTAATCTTATTAATAAAAGAAATATTTTAAAACATGGGCAAAAGAGATGGGGAATTTAAAAAGACATTTTGAAGAGACAAATACTGATGATCCCTGTTTCACAAGCCACTTATATATTAGAAGAGGAAAAAGTGTGCACCATCAAAATGCAACTTGGGACAAGATTTTGGTAGAAAGTCTAGATTGAATAGGAAATGTGCAATTACACTGAACATGCATATTCATATGCTTGCCATAACATAAATGTATATAGATAGCTATTTTCTAACATATATAAATACAGGGTGTTTTGACAGATATGACAGATATGCATACCTATATATCTATTGCTATCAGTGTTTTTAAAACTAGTATGATGGATGTTCATTTACTGCATTTCATTATTTTTTAGTCATAGTATACCCAAAGAACAACCGCATCTCATTTTTAAAATAAGGAAACAATTTTTGCTTTCCTGTTAACCTCTGACAGTGTAAAGTAAAATGATTCATTAAATACATACTCTATGATTATTTATGAGATGCTAACTAGATATGTGATGTGCTAATTATTAAGAAAATGCACATTTCGAACATCTCCAGGTGTCTCTCTAATTCCGCTTTTATCCCCCAGGTGTAGTTGCTCTCCCTCTGAAAGAACTTTAGGGTATTATACAATTTCTGCAGTGCACTAAAAGAAGTTCAAGAATAAAACTCAAAAAGCCATTATACATTTTAGTTAAGATAATGGTGACTGAGTTAACTAAATAAAAATGAAATAATATTTGCTGTGATAAGGAATGAATACTCATAACATTCTTTAGGTAAAAAAAGTTTATCACATAGTGTGAACAGTATGACCCCAATGTTGAAAAAAGACAACATAAAAAGCTCAGCAAAAAGATGAGAAGATTATATGTTAAAATAATATTTCAAATATAGAAATTAATTTTTTCTAAAGTACTTTCTCTCTGTTTTTGGAATATTTCCAAATTTTAAACGTAATTATAGGTTGAATATCCCTTTTTCTGGTCATGTATTTTCACCTCTTTTGGGTAAATACCAAACATTATAATTGCTGGGTCATACAGAGTTTGTTTAGTTTAGTAGGAAACTATCAAACTGTCTTCCACAGTGGCCGTGCCTGTTTTTACTCCTACTGGAAAGGAATGAGTGTTCTTGTGGCTCCAAATCCTCACCAGCATTTGTTGTCAGTGTTCTGGATTGGAGCCATTGTAATAGGTGTGTATAGGTATACCATTGTTGTTTTAATTTGCATTTCCTTCATGATATATGACGTAAAACAAATTTTAATATACTATTTGTATGTGTATATCTTCTTTGGTAAGAATTTGAGTAAGATTTGTAGCTCTTTAAGAATTTTGTTGTTTTTGTTTTTCATTGTTGAGTTTTAAGAGTTCTTTCTGTATTTTGAATAATAATCCCTTATCACATTTTTTGCAAATATTTTCAACCAGTCTGTCATTTGTCATTTTATTCTCTTAACAATATCTTTCACAGAGCAGGAGCAGGTTTTTTTATTTGAATGAAGTCTAGCTTATCAATTCTTTTTTTCATAGATCATGCTCTTGAAATATAGTTATCACCAAACCCAAGACCATCTAGACTTTCTTTTTTTGTTGTTATCTTCTGAAAGTTGTACGTTTTGTGCTTTACATTTTGCTCTATGATTTATTTTGAGGAACTTTTGTGAAGAGGAGTGTTAGGTCTGTGACTAAAGTATTTTATTTGTATTTTTTGCATGTTCACGTCAAGTAGTTCTTGCACCAGTTGTTGAAAGAACTGTCTTTGCTCCATTTTATTACCTTCGTTCATTTCTCAAAGATCAGTTTACTACATTTATGTGGCTCTATTTCTGGGCTCTCTATTTCTGTTGATTTATTTGTCTATTTTTTTTTTTTTTTTTTTTTTTTTGCCAGTGCTACACTGTCTTGGTTACTGTAGCTTTATACTGATTGCTACTCTGAAATTGGATAGTGTCAATGCCTCAGTTTTGTTCTTCTTCAGTATCGTGTTGACTATTTTTGGCCTTTTGCTTCTCCATATAAACTTTAGAACTATTTTGTCAATATCCACAAAATAACTTGGTGGTACTTTGATTGAGATTGCATTAAAAGTATATATCAAGTACGGAAGAACTGATCTCTTGACAAGATTGAGTCTTCCTATCCAGACATATGGAATAACTCTATTTGGTTCTTTTTTAATTTCTTTCATTAGAGTTTTATAGTTTTTCTTATATAGAGTCTGTACATATTTTCTTAGATTTAAACCTAAATATTTCATTTTGGAGAGTGCTAATGTAAATAATATTGTGTTATTAGTTTTTAATTTCATTTGTTCGTTGCCAGTACATAGAAACGCAATTGACTTTTGTATATTAACCTTGTGTCTTTCAACCTTGCTATAAACACTTATTAGTTCTAGGAGTTACATTCTTTTGTATTTTCTACATAAAGGATCATTTCGCCTTTAAACAAAGTAAGTTTCACTTCTTCTTTTCCAGTTTATATACCTTTTCTTATCTTGTCTTACCACATTAGCCACAACTTTTAATACAATGTTGAAAAGCAGGGGCAAGAGGGGTTATACTTCCCTTGTTCTTAAATTTAGTGTGAAAGTTTTTAGTTTCTCATCATTGAGTATGATGTTAGCTGTATGTTTTTTGTTGATAATCTTTACTAAGTTGAGAAAGTTTCTCTCTAGCCATAGTTTACTTAGATTTTGTCTTGAATACGTATTGTTTTGTCAAATGATTTTTTGCATCTATTGATATAAACATTCAATTTTTCTTATTTAGCCTGTTGATGTGATAGATTACACTGATTGGTTTCTGTAATGTAAGTTTTAATTCTAATAATTTTGGAAACTTTAAGTTTGTTTCTCTAATTACCTAACTAATGTGTAATGACTACTAGTACATTGACTGTAAGTTCCGTGAAGTCAGGACAATGTTTCTTTCTGCTCATGATTAGTCACCAGTGGCAAGCAAAAAATTTCAAAGGTGATAGATAATCAGTAAATATTTGTTGAATAAATGTATAAGTTTTAAAATGAGTTAATTAATGAGGCATTTTTATGGCTTGCTATTAATATATTTACGATAGGTGTATGAATGTTCTCACCCTAGTCTTTTAGCAAAGTAGAATGTAAATGGCATCTATTTGAAAGATAAATTGTTAGCGATATTGTTACTGAATTTTTTATTAATAAACAATTTGAATGAAGATGTTTGTTGGAAGTTGTTCGGCGTCATATTTAAAGTATGTGTGGTAAATACAGATTAAAGCAGAAAAGAATTGATCAATATATGTTCTATGATTAGGAAAACCATGCAAGCTAATCACAGCTTAGATTTATCTAGGTAATGAGATACGAAACAAAGGAGGATTTAGAATAAAAATTTGAAGTAAGTGTACTCACAGCAGGTTTTATTGAGAAATACGATATTTTATATTGAGGATTTACTGTTCCCTAGATTGTAAATATGAGACATTGTTCCAGTGGATAATAAGGAGCTAAAGTACTGCTAAGATTATACCAGAAAAATTGCAAACCAAGGTCATGAATAGGACACACAGTACCATTTTTCCCTGGGGCTTGAACCTTCAGAATATCAGTAAAGCCTTTCAGAAGAACAAGACTGACCGCTGCACCGTGATGGAGTTTACACACCTCTCTAACAATTTTATTGATTTGATTGGTCATTAACTGAAACAACTGATTATTCAACAACATTGACTCGTTAGTTTAGTAAACGATTGAGCCATTAATAGCATGTATTTCTCTAGCCGAATATTTCATGGTCAAGGAGAAGACAAAAAATTCTGGGATAGGAAACACTTTGAAGAGTAGTCATCATTGGCTTTAAATGGCAGCAAAATTCAGGAAGAAAGAAGTTTTCTTCCTAAATTTTTATGCTTAATTTTTCCATCTTTCCCCTTGATTGTCTTAGATATTCTGCTTTGATGCTTTCCACCCAAAGTGTAAGTTAACTGGAATATAACAAAGAAAATGACTGTTGGTTCCAACTAAGAGAAAATAAGGCCACCATGAGTGGCGTGTAGGAGAAAAGAAGATGAAGTATAAAATCATAATTCAGGGATCCATGTAAGCCAATTAAGATAATGTAATTATTTCTAAAAAGAAAATAAAATACTAAGAAATAGAAAAGGATTGACAAAAGTAAATATTTGAAGGTACTGTGACTGATTTCCAAGACAGTATTCAGTAAGCATGAAAGATTGAGAGCTGTAATTAGACATGAACTGTGAGAGAAAAATGGCAAATTATACGAAACAGATACATCTACACAGGGATGGAAAGATTAAATATTTGAGAAACTTCATCGATCTTAGATTACCAGCCAGATAACAATTGTCAGGTATTTTTTGAAAGCATGAACTCTGAGATCAGAATGCCATATCAGTTCCACTATTTCTTGTCCATGGCCTTGGGAAATTATTATATATCTCTCTTTTCATCAATTTCCTCATCTGTTAAGTAGAATAATAATAGTATTATAATAATAGTTTTTAACTCATAGGACTGTTGAGAAGGATCCATTAAATAATGTTTGTAAAATATGTATACATGCTTATAATAGTTGGATGCTAAGTTTCATCCATTTATACTTAGCTCTTGTTCCTGAACACAATTATATGCAAGACTCTTTGCTAGGATCTTTCTCTGTCCCCAGAGAATGACTAGCTTTGGAGAACAGTCAACTGATGACTTGATGGGAATTGCTAGTTAATCCCTTTCGTTTTCCCCTCAGTCAGCTGCTATGATGTCTCTTAGAGGTCCCCAATGGGGCTGAACTCCAGTCATGATGGTAGTTATCTTCCCATTAGTACAACCTATGTTGGTTTCCTGCCCTCCTCTATGTCACTTTTACATGCCTTCACTTACTAGTGAAGTCCTGAAGTCATTTTCCAAATAAACTGCTTGATCTCAACTACTTGTCTTAGGATCTGATTCTGAGGGAACCCAAAGTAAGACACTGATTAACAGATTTTAGTGACTATTATTACCTATTGGAATACATTTGATTCATGCTGAATTATGTTCTGTGCAAATTTTCTGAAAAATGTATTGCTCAGAGAAAGTGTTGATTACTTTTCTTCTTTCTGCCCTTAAGGACTCAAGGATTGATAATAACTTACGTATTTTCAGCTTTTTTCTTAATATTCTGGATTATTGCCCAGCTTCTCTACTGGAGACTTTGTGATATGATTCGAAGACAAACCAGGTAGGTATGCCAGCTGCACATTTTCCAGGAGACTTTTATTTAAATCTTCCTTTTGTTTTTATCTTAGCCTGTATTCCCATGAAAGATGGCTCCAGAAACTTCAGAAGGACTGCTGGTCATTTAGCCACACAAACCATACTCTCCCTGTCTCCATGAACCTCCACTGTATTTAGTGACCACGAGAATTTCTGAAAATCATTCAGACAGATAAGCATTCCCTGAAACATTCATTCAATGAGTGTCTCTAGAGGCCCTATTAAAGCACATGAAATCAGGAGTAAACAGCCAAACAGGTAAATATCTAATGTTGATATGTAAAAACACTGTAAGAGTTCAGGAAGGATAACTAACTCTGACTTGGAGATACTGAAAGAACAAAGAGATTGGCCAGGTGCAGTTGACTCATGCCTGTATTCCAAGACTTTGGGAAGCTGAGGTGGGTGGATCACTTGAGGCCAGGAGTTTGAGAAGAGCCTGGCCAACATGGCAAAACTCCATCTCTACTGAAAAAAAAAAAAAAAAAAAACCTAGCCAGGCATGGCAGCCCACACCTACATTCCCAGCTACTCAGGTGGCTGAGGCATGAGAATTGCTTGAAACTAGGTAGCAGAGGCTGCAGTGAGCGAAGATGGCACCACTGCATTCCAGCCTGAAAGACAGAGCAAGACTCTGTCTTAAAAAAAAAGGGTTTGAGTGTCAAAGATTGAATAGGAGTTTGCCAATGAATAAACATTGAAAATTGAGACTCAAAATAGAGTTAACAGTGTATATAAAGGCCTGGGATTTTGAAAAATTGTGGGGAGTTTCAGTGAGGCAGAATCACAATCCCATGTGTTGTGGTTGAAGATCATTCTTGAGAGAGGGAGAAGGTGTTCCATGCTAAGGCCATGGATCTCAAAGGTTAATACACATGAGAAAAACCTCAAGACATGTTAGACCACAGATTACTGGGCCTTACTGAGACTCTGATTCAGTAAATTAATAACTTACATTTTTAACAAATCCCCATTTGATGCTGTTGCTTCTGGTCCAGGGAAGACACTTTGAAAGCCACTGTCCTAAAGCAATATTGTGCATTTTATCTTGCAGGTATTGATACTGGCAGATATTAATTTTACTCATGCTTTCCAGAAGCATGTAGATTAATTCTAATCCCTCTTTTACCACATCTTCAAGATTTTGCAAACCACTTTCATATAACAGCTAAGTCCACTTCCACCCAGAATAAATGTAGCTTGTTCCATGAAATATTCTTACATCCCATGGCTATCAGAGCACTTACTATCCTGAGAATGCCCTAGTTTGTTTTAAAATATAACTAAATATAGTGCCAAAAACATAACGTGCTATTTTGCATGTGATATGGCCAGGAAAGATAGCAAGGAGATGAAGTTTGCCTTTAGACAGACCATATGCTCTTACTGATGTCGTCTAAACATGGTGTATTATCTGATTTAGCAAGAATGAACTACTATTTAACATTGTGCTTGTTTGAACAAAAGCCCTGGGGATTTCCTTCTGCAGGAGTGTACTTGATGACAATTAGGAGGTGAAAAAGTGTCTTTTCTATTTATGATAACAAATGGTTTTGTTTACTTCTGTATTTTCAGCATCGAGAGAAATACCTGGCACATAAGAAATGCTCAGGAAATATTTGCTAAGTAAATTATCAAATGAATGTCAGGCCTTAGCTCATGTGTTTGCAAATTTCACCAGGATATTTAAACAGTATATCCAAGTTAGACTTTTTTCTCCATTCACTAAGTGTTGCTGTAAGAAATGGCTTCATTGAAAGCCTGACTACATCCTTCCCCTTTTCTTATCTTCCCACTCACACAGATGCTTACATGAAGTACTTACAAAGATTTCTGTCTTCATGCTTCTTCTGTGATAACTTGAAAATCATACAAATAACAGAGTTTGGCAGCAATGTCAAGTATTCTGTTAAATATGTTGAAATATTGATTATTTAAGTCAGTGACCCACCTTTCATATATTTTTCTGGTTGATCCTAAATATAGTGCCTAAGTAAAATGAGTATGATAAGAATTTGAAAGTAAAGGCACCAGCATTATGTGTGTTTATGTTATGTACATTTTAAAAATTATATTTACTTCTTCTAAGAATCTAGTGAGGAAAGTATTTCTATTTCCATCTTATTAATAAGGAAATTCAGGCTGAGAAGCATTAGGTAGATTACTCAGAGTTATACAGCTATGAAGTAGAGGATTTAAATGGAAAGGATAAGTACATTATAGATACAATCCTATCATCTATGTCTCGACTAGTATTGATAGATAGAACCTCTATCTAACAGGTAAGGTTGACTACAAAAATAAGCAGATGGAGATAAGAACACTTTTTATTTTTTTAAAGACAGACTCTTGCTCTGTCACCCAGGCTGGAGTGCAGTGGTACAATCTCAGCTTACTGCAACCTCTGCCTCCCGGGTTCAAGTTATTCTCCCGCCTCAGCCTCCCAAGTAGCTGGGAATTACAGGTGCCCACCACCATGCCTGGCTAATTTTTGTATTTTTGGTAGATATGGGAATTCACCATGTTAGCCAGGCTGGCCTTGAACTGCTGACCTCAGGTGATCCACCTGCCTCGGCCTCCCAAAGTGTTGGGATTACTGATGTGAGCCACCACACCTGGCCCAAGAACACTTCATTAAATGAATCTGTTGGTGGAAGAACCTCTACCTTCATTATAAATACTCTGAGTAGAGACAATTATTAAAATTGGGGGAACAATGCTTTTTAAATCTTATCACACATTTAGTACTGGGTCCTTCTCATTTGGGTAGGCTCTGTCAGAGGGACGGTCTAAGGCTGAAGGCTGTTGTTCAGATTCATTTGAAAAGGAAGAAGAATAAAATTTTGTTGAGATATTAGGTTATTGCAAAAGTAATTAAAGTTCTTGTCATTGAAAGTAATGGCAAAGGAATAGATGTTGTAAATAAAATACAAGGCAGAAATGAAACTGGAAGGGGTAAATGAGAGAGCCTGGAGGAAAATAATCCATTAAAAATCTTAGAAATTGTTGTATATATACTATATATATATATATACACATATATCTGATTTTACATATAATTGATTATATGTGTGTGTATGATTAGTAACTCCAAACTGAAGGGTAAAGGAGAAAATTAGTGATTTTAAAAAGAGCAGTGAGAAATTCATTAAAAACTCAGCCAAAAAAGGCAAAAAATATATATTTTAAATGAAACATTTGGAGCAATGGAAAACAGATTGAAAGTTGCAATTCTATCTTTCAGATGGTGTTTCACAAAGAGAAAATGGAGGGAAAGATGTGGAAGCGACATTTAAAAAGGAATTTAAGTTTATGTTTCCACAAATGAGGAAAGGCATTGTTTCCCAGTTCAAAGAGTTTCACTGAATCCCATGCAGCATAAACACACAAAAAAATTTAGCCTAGACACATCTGAGTGAAACTATGGATTAGAGGAAATCTTACAATTTGCAGTAAATAAGGGATTATTATTGACACAGTGAAGTAGACTAACAGCTGACTTTCATCAACAGTAATAGATGCCAGAGCATTATATGATATCATCTCTAAGTGAGCTCAGGAAAAATAAGAGACATATTAGCTAGTTTATTCTGCCTTTCATCTTGACAGTTAAATGTATTTTTGAGAGTTAGGTAAATGACATCCATTCAGGAACCCTCAAAAAGAGAAATATAAAGAATGCACTTGAGTAGGAATAAGAGGAAATCCAGAAGGAAGTGAGACAAGATAGGAAAAAGCTGAGCAGAGTTAAAGGGGCTAATATTTTTTATGATTAAAAAAAGTAAAACTAAAGTTTCAGACAACGATAACAAACTATTACAGAATTTCCTAGTGCTGAAAATATGCTAAAATGTTTACCATGTTTCAGTCAAGGTTAGAAATACCAAATGGCTAGGTTTGTTGATAGCCCCTTTTTTTTTCAGTGTATTGTTTTTAAAGCAACATATTCACTAAAGAATAGAAATTCAAACATTACTTATAGAATATATAAATAGAAGTAAAGAAGAACACTAATATTTTTAAATCAACAAATGATATAGGAGGAAAAAAGTGAAGACAAAGAATGATCAATAGGCATCCCTAGTATGTGTGTTAAATCAAAATATACAAACAATTATAAATATAATTAGAATAGTATCATGAATTACAGCCAGAAATTTTCTGATTAGATTTTTAAAGAATTCACCTATATTATGTTTCTAAGAGACATAATATTTCAAATTACACAAGACAATAAAAATAAAGAGCTGGAAAAGATAATATCCATACAAACATTAAATAAATACACCTATGGAGACATTATTAATATCATGAAAACTTAAAGTTTAGAAAACAGCATTAATAGAGATAAAAGATGTGAAAATTCTGTGTTCCCCAACAGTAAATTTGTAATTGAACTGTTGTATATTTATAAAATAGAAATACTATTAATCAGTAAAAATGAATAAAGTATGTCAACATGGATAAATATCCAATATAATTCTGTGCAGGAAGAAAAGGAGATTAATGCTATGTACAGTATTATATAAAGCTAACAGCATTCAAAATACTTTAGAATGATAAACACAAATTTAGTACAATGGTTGCCCCGCAGACAGGGACTCTGATAAGAGTTTAATTACAAAATCTTTGAAACAAGTAAAAACTCTAATAACATAGAGATGAGATAGTAAAATGTATTTTAATATCTCAGCACTTTGTGTGTATATGCATGCATGTATGTGTGTTTGTGTGTGTGTGTTGGATAGAGTAAGGACAAACTTCCTATTTGAATCTTCAACATGTCTCTCCTGAGACTAGGACACCAAGCCATAATTAGCAATCCAGGCCACTAGGCAGAGGAATGAGGAAATCAATATGCGAAACCCCTTTCTGTAGAGGTTTCAACTCTCAGAGGCAATGACTTGAGCTTTGCCGAGCTTGTTCAGCCCTTTACTAACCTCTCTTCTGCTCTGATTATTCTAGGCAGCTCATTTCCATCAGTCCCCCTCCTCACAGAGATCCTCAGCAATAACAAAAACCCAGTTTGCATCTGTCAGGCTCTGCCTGAAAAAGTCTAAATTCATACAAATGTCACTTCTCAGCCTGTAAAACCCAAAGAAAGGTTCTTTCATTCAACAGATGGGCCACAGGCAAATAGTGAAAGAAGGGGTCCTGATGTTTTTCTGTTTCAGTAAGGTAATTTCAGTAATTTACTCTTACCTCCAAAACATTTGTTTTTCTTTATTTTCACTTAATGTTGCTGCTTACTTTCCCTTATGTGGCTTATAAATAGAACAATGGCAACCTTATTCAGATGATATCAATAGAAAGACAAGATGGTGCATTAGAAAAAGCTCAGACTTTGGTATTAAGTCCAGCTTTAAATCCCGGATCATCCACTTGACAGCTGGGTGTTTGGGAAGTTGTTTTTCTCCCAAGCTAAAGAGTCTTCACTTACTGGTTCTGCTTGGTCTGACTCTTCCACCAGCTAAGATGCATCTTGCTCCAAATTGCCTCTTGATTTTCTGTTTTTCTGCCACAAACATTCATATTTCCTTTTATGCTTCTCCTTGCCACAGTGACTTTGCACAAGTTCTAGCTTTGCTTGGAATGACACCCATCTCAAATCTCACTCCACTTCACAAAGTTAATCCTTACCCTTTCTTCAGACTGTGCCCAATCATCATTTTCTCAAGAGCACCTTTTGCACCTAGGTAAATTTCTTCTATAACATATTTTCAGAACCACATATCCATTAAAATATTACAAAACCATTTTTTTCAGTGCTTATTTTATTAAATTATGTCTGTACCACATAATGATGTAAAACTAGGAGTGTAGGAACCATTTTTACTTCATGCTTCCAGCACTTCACTGTCCTTCAGAACTAGTCCTTCACTCAAAACTTAACTGTCACTTGAAAGCACAGTGTACTACCTGCCTCTTACCGGTTCTTTCAGGCTGAGTGTGTTGGAATAGCGAAGAACCGAGTTAATTCCTGCTTCCAGAACTCAGAAAAACTTCAGAAATAATAAGTGTGAATGCTTTCACTAATGAAAACACCTAGTTTGCTTTTTAAAAAATTAAACTTTATTTTCAAGTAGTTTTAGATATCTAGAAAAGTTACAAATATAGCATATGCATTCCCGTATAAACTACACCCAGGTTCCTTTGTTGCTAACAACTTACATTGCTATGGTACATTCGTCATAACTAATGAGTCAACACTAATATGTGAGTGTTAAAGTCCATGCTCTATTAATATTTCCTTTGTTTTTACCTATGTCTTTTTTTGTTGTTCCTGGACCCCATCCAAGATATCACATTACTTTTTTTTTTTTTTTTTGAGACAGAGTCTGTCCCTGTCACCCAGGCTGGAGTGCTGTGGTATGATCTCAGCTCCCTGCAGCCTCTGCCTCCCTGGTTCAAGTGATTCTCCTGCCTCAGCCTTGAAAGTAGCTGGGATTAGAGGTGCCTGCCACCACGCCCGGCTACCTTTTTTGTATTTTTAGTAGCGAAGGGCTTTCACCATGTTGGCCAGGCTAGTTTCGAACTCCTAGCCTCAAGTGATCTGCCCACCTCGGCCTTCCAAAGCGCTAGGATTACAGACGTGAGCCACCATGCCCAACCTCACATTACATTTAGTTCTCATGTTTCCTAAGGCTCCGCTAGGCAGTGACAGTTTCTCAGTTATTGTTTTTGATGACACTGACAGTTTTGAGGAGTACTGGTTAAGTATTCTGAAGGATGCTTTTCAATTTGAGTTTGATAGTTTCCTCAATCAAACTGGAATAATGGGGTTTTGGGGGAGGAAAACCACATAGATGAAGTTTATTTTTATCACATTACATCAAAGCTACATGCCGTTGATATGTTGACACTGATCATCTGGCTGCTTCTTGACTAAAACGTTACTCTTTTCTCCCTTTTCCAAACTGCACTTTTGAGCAGGAAGTTGCTATGAAGTACTGATCCTGAAAAGTGGGGAATTCAGCTTCACCTACTTGAGGATGAACAATGTATCTAAATTATGTTCAATTATTCTGCATGGAAGATTTGTCTCTTTTTCTCTAATTATTTATTTATTAAATCATTCATTTATATTGGTATAAACTCATGGATATTTATTTGTTTTCCCTACGGAAAACTCTGGTTAATTTGTACTAATCTATACAGCTTAAAAACAATGAGATATTTTTACGTGTACTCAGAGCTAACATTCCACATACCTCCATGGTCCACAGTATCATAGCACGTCAAATCTGCTCAAGATAACTTTACGTCATAGCACATTGAAACATACCAGGGTATACTGGCCTGACTTGAGAAAACATTTATAATTCTTCCTTCCCCCCATATTAGACTAATAAAATTTTCAGCCTCCTCTTTCCTTTTTCTCTGACTTTTTATTGCTGCACAACAAATTACCTCAAAACTTAGTGGCATAGTTCTGGCACTTGTTGCTTTCCTGGAATGGGATTTTGTGGATCTGGAATTCCAGTAGGGCACAGCAGAGATGACTTGTTTCTGTCTCCCTATATCTGCGACCTCAGCTGGAAGACTCAAAGCCTGGGAGGGGTGACTTTTATGACTACGGGTTGGAATTACCTGCAGCCTTGTTCACTTAGGTGTCTCACAATTCATGCTGGTTGTTAGCTGGGAACTCAGCTGAGTCTGTCATTTAGAACAACTATATCTACCCTCTCTACATAGTTTGGGATTCCTCACAATGATGACTAGATTGCAAAGATGAGCTTATCAGAGAGAGAGACAGACAGACAGATAAGCAGACAGGCAGACAGGTGCAAGAGGTGTCACCTTTCATAACCCAGCTAAGCTGTCACAGAGTGTCATTGATTTCCATGATACTTGATTAGTTAAAGCAGTAACAAAGTATACCTAGGTTCTAGGGGAGGAGACATACATTTCACCTTTCGATGGACATAGGCAAGTATTTGGGATTAAAAATAGTTTTATAGCCATTTTTGGAAAATAAAATCTAGCACTCCCTCTTAGAATTGCTTACTAGAACCATTTGGGTTCACCAGATGCTATAATTCTGATTTTATGGTGCCTATTGGCCAAAATGTCTCCAAATGCTTAGCTCTTATTCAACAACCATTCCTTAGACTTGTGTCATTTTGTTTAATCCACTACCACACTTAACTAATCATGCACCCTCCAAGTCTTCCTTCAGCTTCCACATGTATTGCCCCATTGCATTGACGCCCTAGAGGACTTCTTATCCAAGAACATCATCACAGCAAAAAAACAAAAAAGTCATTAGCAATAATTTAATAATTTTTAAATATAACCAAAAATAAATGAGGGAAAAGAATAGACTTTTGCAAGTAGTTTTTAAGTGGAAAAATATCACCAACAATTGAGAAAAAAGTCTCTTACTTACCAGAGAGGCACAATAGGCATGCAGTATTGGAGGATGATAAAGGAAACTTAACTGACCTTCACCCAGAAAACCCTACTGTGAGAAAATTAACTTATTTAACTTATTGACAAGAAGAAGGCAATCTTGACACTGTAATATTAATGGCTGTGTAAAATAAAATTGAGTGAAACCGTGAACGTACATAATCCAGACCAGTGAATTAATGCCAGTAGGAGGTTAGAATGCAAATCATTAGTTTCCCCAAAACCTCTAGCAAATATATCACAAATAGAACTTATTTCACATGGTTAGAGAATTAACAGTAAACTGCTTATTTAAATCATAGGAGAAATGTCACTTTGTAAACGAAAGATATGTAGCTGTATGGATGGATATTCCTCTTGCCTGGTTTCTTTGCTTCCTACTGAAACTGAAAACACATGACAAGCCCCCTACTTCAGCAGTGATGCTCAATATTGCTAACGCTCTTAATAAAGTCAATTTTACTTTGAAGAATTTTAGAGAACTTCCAAATGCTGAATCTTCAAACTGCTTGAATTAGGACACATACATGAATCTGAAATAAACTCTGATGCTCAATTCACACATTAAAGACCTTCCTTCTTAATTTAGACTTACCTTACACCTCTGGATTCACTATACTATGGCTGTTCCAAAATATATTTATTCTGGAATTTTCTAATAGTGGTTGATATTTCTTCAAAACGTTTATTAAAACTTTTAAAACTTTAAATTGTATACTTGTATATTTAAGCATTTGAAAAATGGTTTTCCCGAAGTTGCTATAGCCTGTAAAAATTCCACCATGAGTTATACACACACAGGCATGCACACGCACACATGTAAGTACGTGTGTATGACAGACTATATATGTTTGTGTGTGTGTGTACACACACACTTTTTATGTTTATATGTATACACACAAAGAAATATAGTACATGTACATATTTGTATGTGTGTGTGTGTGTGTGTGTGAGAGAGAGAGAGACAGAGACAGAGTGAAGCTGGTAGAAAACTTGGAGTTTTGTTCAGTATTGTTTCCTAGCTCATAGAATCATTCACAATATAAATATCAATATGGCCAACAAATTATTTAAGTTTTTTATTTCTGGAATATAATTTGTTCTTTATTGCATTGTGTGAATAAAGATTAATTTTAAGAAAATATATCAAGCTCCTTATAAATGAGGATATTGGCATAACATTGCCATAGATTCATGAAAATGTCAAATTTGGGCTGTATTATTGTTGCAAAAATTTTAAAAATAATTTTTATAGAATTGATTTGAGATTCATTGTTGGTATATTCTGTCTCATTATTCAACCAAAACGCATTCAATTTTTAAAATTCAGAGAACAACCATCTGGTATGTTTTATTTTATACTATTTAAACCCCTTCATTATCCAATGAAATAGGATTCCTATATAACAGCTGTAAAGTCTTTAAAGTGTATATTTTACAATTATTGATAGATTAATTGTTTTTAACCTATCCAAATGTTATTATCTAATCTCAACTTGTATTAAATATAGCAAAAAGTCATTTTCTTTAACATTCTTGTCTTCTAAATAATTTATATTTTAGGTTGGTGCAAATGTGATTGTGGTTTTTCCTATTACATTCAATGGCAAAAAACATTTGCACCAACCTAATAGATATTTTAAAACATGCATATGTATGAATATAAATGTATACCATGTTTTAGAATGGTTTGTATAAGAAAATCTAGTTAGGGTTGAAAATATCTAGTTAGGATTGACAATGCATTATATATGGTATATGCATTGGTATACATTTTAAAAATATTTTAAGCCTGGAATTGTTTTGTAAAAAACAAATTGAGCTTCTAGAAGTTTCTCAATCCACTGAACGTTTCTCCATCCTCTAGGGAACATTTTAATTTGAAATATTTAATAAGATCAGTTTTATGACTGTGCCACAACACGAGCAATTTTATTGAAATAGAAAGTGAAGAATAAAAATATTCAATAATTATTTTATTGATGTGGAGGGAATGAATTATTCATGGTTTCAAAGTATCTGTGTATAATTCTAATTACCTGCTTTTAAAGGATATGAGACCCGCTGAAAGTACATTAACAATTTTGATTGAACACCTGCTATCTGGTAGAACATAGCAGGCATTAGAACCAAAATCCACTGTTTGAGTGTGTATGAACGTGTGCAAATGTGTGTGTGTGTTTCTGATTTTCGGGGTGATCATTATATACTGTGCTTTGTTGGCATCTGATATCATGCTTTGATAGTTGTAAAAATAGGTCATTCAAGGTGATATAGCCAAATTATTCCTGACTCAAATTCATTATGCATTTCTAACTATCTCTATTCATTTGTAGCTGTGACATACATTTTGAAGCATTAGAAATGCTTCCTGAGAAGGTTTCCTGAGACAAGGACTTGCTTATATACTTCTGCATTATTTTCAGTGACTAGTGGATAAAATCATAGTCTTATGTCTGCTATTATCCAGGTGTGAACCGAGGATTTTGGACTCAATGCCCTCACCCCCATCTATACCTGTAGGTCAGCTGCTATCACAGTGGTAGCACCATCATCCACTTAGTTAATTGGCCAAATTATTTAACTCGAAAATTTCAGGGTCAAAGCTGGCTTAAGGAAGCTGGCAACACTGAATTAGGTGACAGTTCTGGGCAATCCTACCAACTTTATTATTTTTAAAATTTCTTACCTTTCTTCACATCCCCCTGCTAGTAGTTTAATTCATTGGCATTTTCATGGGAACTTTACTGAAATTGCAGCCAGTCTCTTTATTCATGTTTCTTATCTGTCACTTCTTTTTCATGTCATATTCAGGTGGTAAATTTGGTATAGTGAGCGCTTTTCATGCCATCCTGCCTTCTGAACCCTTGACATTGCAGAGCCCTGGCTTTAGGACAGTCTCTTAATGTGACTTACAATGTCTACAATGTCTTCTCTGATCTTTTTTTCTATGTCTCTGCCTTATTTCTCAACACTTTTTCCCTTGAATTCTATGATCTCATTGTATCAAACATCTAGTTTTCCTGAATAACCATACTTTCTTTTCACTAGGCCCTTATACTGTTACTTCTTTCACTGTGAATACCTTGCTTCTTACTCTCAACTCAGAAAAAATGTATTTGTTCAAATAGTAACTTGTCTGTGCATTTTAATGGTATCTAATAAATTAAATCAATATAATGTGAAATTCAGATTAGACTAAGTTTTAATAAAAGATTACCAGTTTATCATAGTTTGTGTTTCTTGAATTTTCTCATAAATTATGTTTGTCCATATTTATAAACGTAAGTGAATCCTTAAAAAAAACCTCCTCATTTTGTTTTTCTATCAAGACAATATATCAGAACTATAATGAGACAAGGTATCTATTATTTTAGATGCGGTTTTTATTGCTTAACTCTGAAAACAGTAAGGGCCCATCACTTCTCTCTGGGATAAAGCCACAAATGTTTCTTTCTCATAACTGGTAAAAAAATAATTAATTAAAAAATGTTTTAAAAAGTACTCAGACTTTTAAGGAGAGGAAAACTTATGGGGGTAGGAGAAGAAAAGAAAGAAAGTCAAGAATACATCTGATGTTTACTCTATGAGTTGAAATAAAAAGAAATAAGTCAATATTTGGCTCAACCTTTGGGGATATGAGACAAGGATAATATTGCACTCTTTGGTAAGGAAATGTGCTTGTAAAATTTTATCTGACAGTTCAACAATAGTGCTTCAGTAACAAAAACCTAGTCTTAGGATCTGTAACGTTTATGTAGACACTTTACATTTTTTTCTATAATTTTCACAACCATTTGGCAATTTAGAGGTATATCTCCTTTTCAATCTCCTTTTCAATCTGTGAATCTGAGATTTTGTTTTATTAAGTCCCAAAGCCATGTGGTAGAACCCAAACGTGAACCCAAGAAATGTTTTTTCCATATTGCTCCACACAGCATTTTATTTGACTGACCATATTACACGATTAAACACACACACACAAACACACAGAGTAAATAAGACATTGAGTGGTGAAATATTAAGAGGCAGTATGTTAAATATTCTCTCCAGATAACCAATGAACAGTTTAAAAAGGCAACAACTTACATATTCTTCATACCCTATATTAATATTTTATGTTTCTACAATTCAATTAAATAAATTATTAGCAAACTTCGATTAGCTACTGGGTGCTTTTAATGTGAGAAAACAGGTGTTCAATAATTCTATTAATATTCTGGCATAGATTCGTCAGTGTAGATATATGTAGGTGTTTACCATGTTTTTGTGGACTTTCTGAACTAAGTAGGCCTAAATCACTACTTGTTTGGTGTAACTAGAATCAAATGTAATTATACCTCTTATGGTAGTTAAAAAAAATAACACTACGGGGAGGAAATAGGGATCATGGCGGCAGGAGGCAGGACTACATTTCACCTCTGACTGGAACAAAGAGCATATGGAGGCTCGCATTATGAATTTTTGCTTCAGAATAACTGCAGGAATAAATCAGGAAAACTGAGAAGACCCACAGACCTCATGAAGGAAGCATATTGCTCCTGCAGGACCAGGGAACACCTCAAATACTGTGAGTGCCCAAACTGTGAAGGTGGGAGAGGGAGATCATCCACACCTGAACACATACCCCCACTGGGGAAAATGAAGGCCTAGATTACGGGAGAAGATTTTGACCCTACCAGGAGCTGAGTCAATTTAGAGAGCTGAATGAAATACAAGGGTAGAGAAAGTAGCAGGAAAACCCCTGGTAGCTCACTGGGTTTCGTACCAACCCGTTTCTGCCTGGCCTCACAGGGGTCCTCTGGGAGGGCTCCAGAGGTGCTGGGCAAAGGCCAAAGGGAGAAAGAAATCTCCAGCTGAACTTTGCAATAATTTGAACTTATCAAGAAGCCTCCTGGCCAGAACTCGGGGGAGGGCATGAATCTGGTGTGCAGACTCCACTGGCTGGGCAAGAAGGAAAGCCATATTTGCTTTCATAGCTGGGAGGCAGGTATCCTGGGGCAAGCTCTCAGCCCTGCTTGCCCACTGCCTGGAAACAGACTCAGTGCTATTGTGGGGAATGTGGTGGGAGTGAGACCAGCCCTTAGGATTGTGTGGGAGCTGGGTGAGGCCTGTGACTGCTGGCTTTCCCCCACTCCCCTGACAACCTGCATGACAAAACAGAGGCAGCCATAATCCTCCTAGGAACATAACTCCATTGACTTGAGAATCTCAACCCCATCCCCCACAGCAGCCACAGCAAGACCAGCCCAAGGACAGTCTGAGCTCAGACATGCCTAGCCCTGCCCCCACCCAGTGGTCCTTCCCT
Source organism: Pongo pygmaeus (assembly GCF_028885625.2). Taxonomy (NCBI): domain Eukaryota; kingdom Metazoa; phylum Chordata; class Mammalia; order Primates; family Hominidae; genus Pongo; species Pongo pygmaeus. The sequence goes on from NC_072391.2 coordinate 58,210,995, forward strand.
ACCCACCCTGGTAACTGAAGACAAACAGATAGATACTCTTGGGAATTCTAGGGCCCTGCCCACCACCTGTTCCTCCCCATACCACCACAGCTGATGCTCTCTGGAAAGTGCCACCTCGTGGCAGGAGGCCAACCAGCCCAAAAGTAGTGCATTAAACCACCAAAGCTAAGAACCCTCACGGAGTCCATTTCACCCCCCTGCCACCTCCACTGAAACAGGTGCTTGAATCTGTGCCTCATAGACCCACAGAGTATTCACATCACAGGATTCTGTGCAGACAACCCCCAGTACTGGCCCAGAGCCTGGTAGACTTGCTGGGTGGCTAGATCCAGAAGACAGATAACAATCACTACAGCTCAACTCCCATGAAATCACATCCATAGGAAAAGGGGGAGAGTACTACATCAAGGGAGCACCATGTAGGACAAACGAATCTGAACAACAGCCTTCAGCCTTAGACCGTCCCTCTGACAGAGCCTACCCAAATGAGAAGGACCCAGAAAACCAACTTTGGTAATATGACAAAACAAGGTTCTTTAACACCCACACAAAATTACACAGGCTCACCAGCAATGGACCCAAACCAAGAAGAAATCCCAGATTTACCTGAAAAAGAATCCAAGAGGTTAGTTATTAAGCTAATCAGGAGGCACCAGAGAAAGGTGAAGTCCAATGTATGGAAATCCAAAAAATGATACAAGAAGTGAAGGGATAAATATTCAAGGAAATAGATAGCATAAATAAAATCAAACAAAAGTTCAGGAAACAATGGACACACTTATAGAAATGCAAAATACTCTGGAAAGTCTCTACAATATAATTGAACAAGTAGAAGAAATAAATTCAGAGCTCAAAGACAAGGTCTTCCAATTGACCCAATCCAACAAATACAAAGAAAAAAGAAAAAGAAAATATGAACAAAGCCTCCAAGAAGTCTAGAATTATGTTAAATGACCAAACCTAGGAATAATCAGTGTGCCTGAGAAAGAAAACAAATCTAAAAGTTTGGAAAACGTATTTGGGGGAATAACTGAGGAAAACTTCCCTGGCCTTTCTAGAGACCTAGACATCCAAATACAAGAAGCACAAAGAACACCTTGGAAATTCATCACAAAAAGATGTAGGCACATTGTCATCAGGTTATCTAAAGTTAAGATGAAGGAAAGAATCTTAAGTGCTGTGAGACAAAAGCACCAAGTAACTTATAAAGGAAAACCTATCAGATTAACAGCAGATTTCTCAGCAGAAACCCTACAAGCTAGAAGGGATTGGGGCTCTATCCTCGGCCTCCTCAAAAGAAAAAATAATAATTCAGCCAAGAATTTTGTATTCAGCAAAGCTAAGCTTCATATATAAAGAAAAGATACAGTCTTTTTCAGACAAATGCTGACAGAATTCGCCACTACCAAGCCACCACTCAAGAACTGCTAAAAGGAGCTATAAATCTTGAAACAAATCCTAGAAACACATCAGAACAGAACCTCTTTAAAGCATACATCTCACAGGACCTATAAAACAGAAATACAATTTAAAAAATAAAAACAAAAAACCAAGGTATACAGGCAACAAAAAACACGATGAATGCAACCGTATCTCACATCTCAATACTAACATTGAATGTAAATAGCCTAAATACTCCACTTAAAAGATACACAACTGCAGAATGGATAAGAACTCACCAACCATCTGCTGCCTTCAAGAGACTCACCTAACATATAAGGGCTCACAGAAACTTAAAGGGGTGGAAAAAAGACATTTCATGCAAATGGATACCAAAAGCAAGCAAAAGTAGCTATATTTATATCAGACGAAACAAACTTTAAAGCAACAGCAGTTAAGAAAGACAAAGAGGGACATTATATAATGATAAAAGGCCTTGTCCAACAGGAAAATATCACAATCCTAAACATATATGCACCTAACACTGGAGCTCCCAAATTTATGAAACAATTACTAATAGACCTAAGAAATGAGATAGACAGCAACACAATAATAGTGACAAATTGTAATACTCCATTGTCAGCACTGTCATCAAGACTGAAAGTCGAGAAACAATGGATTTAAACTATACCCTGGAACAAATGAACTTAACAGATCTATACAGAATATTCCATCCAACAACTGCAGAATATACATTCTGTTCAACAGTGCATGACACTTTCTCCACGACAGACCATAGGATAGGCCACAAAATGAGCCTCTATAAATTTAAGAAAATTGAAATTATATCAAGCACTCTCTCAGACCACAGTAGAATAAGACTGAGTATCAACTCAAAAACGAATCTCCAAAATGATGCAAATACATAGAAATTAAATAATGTCCTCCTCAATTATAATTGGGTCCAAAATGAAATCAAGATGAAAATTAAAAAACTCTTCAAAATGAACAACAATAGTAACACAACCTATCAGAACCTCCGGCATGCAGCAAAGGCAGTGCTAAGAGCAAAGTTTATAGACCTAAACCCCTACATTAAAAAGTCTGAAAGAGCACAAACAGACAATCTAAAGTCACACCTGAAGGAACCAGAGAAAGAAGAACAAACCAAACTCAAACACAGAAGGAGAAAGGAAATAACCAAGATCAGAGCAGAACTAAATGAAATTGAAAAAAAAAAAATCAATACAAAAGATAAATGAAACAAAAAGCTACTTCTTTGAAAAGATAAATAAAATTGATAGATTATTAGCAAGATTAACCAAGAAAAAAGAGAAAATCCAAATAAGTTCAATAAGAAATGAAATGGGAGATATTACAACTGACACTACAGAAATGCAAAAGATTATTCAAGGCTACTATGAACACCTTTATGCACATAAACTAGAAAGCCTAGGAGAGATGGAAGAATTCTTGGAAAGATACAGCTTTCCTAGCTTAAATCAGGAAGAATTAGATAACCTGAACAGACCAATAACAAGCAGTGAGATTGGAATGGTAATTTAAAAATTACTAACAAAACAAAGTCTAGGACCAGGCGGGTTCACAGCAGAATTCTACCAGACATTCAAAGAAGAATTGGTACCAATCCTATTGACTCTATTCTACAAGATGGAGAAAGAGGGAACCCTCCCTAAATCATTCTTTGAAGCCAGTATCACCCTGACACTAAAACCAGGAAAGGATATAACCAAAAGAAAAAAAAAAAACACAAAAACTAAAGACCAATATCCCTGATGAACATAGATGCTAAAATCCTTAACAAAATACTAGCTAAGCGAGTCCAAATTCCCTAACATTGCATTTCTCCAAACAAATACCCATCATTAAGGGACACATGGTTATATTAAAATAAGAAAACCTTAGTTTGGGGCATATGTTTATGTGATTATGTGTAAATAATTTAAATATTTCTAGCTCATTTTCCTTCCTTCAAATTTAGCGATTTCAAATAAAGGAACGTTTAAGTAAATTATGGTTTACTCACATATAAAACATATTTTATACTGATGCTAGTGAAGAGCTCATAAAAATCCACTTTATTAGTTTGCATTTAAAAACATAAATATATGTGTACTTTCATTGGTAAATATTATAAAACATTAGCTATTATGTCATTATATGACAGACTTATGGACTTTTTAAAATTATTTTTAAATACTCAAAGTAGAGTTTTTAGTAAATATCCATTTTTAATTAATAAAGAATATTTTATTACTTAAATATAAATTTAAAATTTTCAATTAGAATTAGAGGCCGGGTGAGGTGGCTCACGCCTGTAATCTCAGCACTTTGGGAGGCCGAGGCGGGCGGATCACGAGGTCAGAAAATCGAGATCATCCTGGCTAACACGGTGAAAGCCCATCTCTACTAAAAATACAAAAAATTAGCCGGGCGTGGAGGCAGGCGCCTATAGTCCCAGCTACTCGAGAAGCTGAGGCAAGAGAATGACGTGAACCCAGGAACCTGGGAGGTGGAGATTTCAGTGAGCCGAGATCGCGCCACTGCACTCCAGCCTAGGCGACAGAGCGAGACTCCGTCTCAAAAACAAACAAAAAAAGAATTTGAGAGCTCAAGGGTACAATGAGGAAATTTTATTGTATGATACAAATAATCACAAAAATTAATATAAACACAAATATTAAGGATTATCATAGAAAGGTATCTTTATTCATGTTGTCATAACCACTGTAATTTCCTGGAATTGTATATTATCTCATGGAAGATATGGCCCTAAAATTAAAGCTCATAGGCTTCAGGCTTCAAAATAGTATTGAGAGTATCACGAAGGCCAGAGGAAGTCATGGAGATTTTTTAATTAAAGTAATTAAAAATCCAGTTAATAAGCAGCTTCTTATTACAAGAACATGGAAAAGAGATGATATCTTATAGCCACTATTTCTACTTCTATGTCACTCTATCTCTTTGAAGCTATATATATATATACACATAATTGAAAATTTGTTACTTATCACCCCAGACATCCAGAACATAGCTATTCTACTGCTTGAGGAAGTAAAGTTGGATGAAAATTCAATAAATTTGCACAAATTGCTTGAGTTTTTCTGTATTCACATTTACAATAATGTCTTTTTCATATGGAAGATAATTCTAAGTATAAAACAGAGTTTTAATTTTATTTTAAATGTTTTAATTCTGAAATATTTCAAATTAAAAAAAAAATCTGTAGCAGAGATAACCAGAAGAAATATTATGCAAGTTACATATGTGCTTTCAAATTTTCAAATAGTCACATTTAATAAAAAGAAACAAATAAAATTACCTTTAATAAAATATTTTATTGATCCAATGTTAAAAAATTATAATTTTGACATTTCGAGTTTTCAACCATCTCCGTCAATGTAAAACTATTAAGATGTATCACATTTTTTGTACTAAGTCTTTGAAATCTGACATGCATTTTACTCATATAATTTATCTCACTTTGGACTAGTTACATTTTATGTACTCAATAGTCACACGTGGCTCATGACTACAATATTCACCAGCACAGAATAATACAAAGTCACAGTCTTCATCCATCACACAGATTTTAAAAATAAATAAATAAATATTATATAACAAATATATAATTTCATAAATATAATATAACATATATATATATATATATATATATACACACACACACATAGAGAGAGAGAGAGAGTGGTTCTTGCTCTGTCACCTAAGCTGGAGTTCAATGTTGATCATAGCTCACTGCAGTCTTGAGACCCTGTGCTCAAGCTCACTGCATCACTGAACCATAGCTCACTGCAACACTGAACCCCTGTGATCAAGCATTCCTACCATCTAAGCCTCCTGAGTAGCTAGGACTACAGGTGTGTGTCACTACACCTGGCTAATTTTTTTCTTTTCTTGTATAGAAGGAGTGCCTCACTATGTTGTTCAAGTTGGTCTTTAACTCCTGGCCTCAAGCGATCTTCTCACCTCAGTCTCCTAGCATGTGAAATTATAGGTGTGAACTACCAAGCTCAGCCTAAAATATTTTAATTATTTGAAGAAAAATATGTGGAGAAAGAAATGGCAAAATATTAATACACTACAAATAAAAAGGAAGCCATCAACCACCTGGTTCTGGCGAACACAACAAACTGCATTTTTATCTCATCCTTTCAGGAGTTAATAAGTACCTTGACATTTATGTATCCTTTCATTTTTAAAAAATATTCAGAATGTATTGTGGTCTTCTTTTAAATTTTAAGTGATATTGGCATTGTTATTCTTGTGGTGTTTAAGTAAGGATGATTTCACCTGTAAAGCTCAGAAAAGCTAAACTCTAGTTGGCTATTTCAATAAGAGATTCTTCCCTCCGAAAAATTGTTCACATGGCTCGAAGTCCTAAGGTATGGCAAGTTTAAGTAGGTTTATTTAACAGCTCACTTTCATTTTCAGAACCACATTTTGTTTTCTCTTCTTTGAAGTCTAAAATGTTGATGACGTCTAAAGTGTTGCTGGCTGTGTCCTGAGTGAAGAAAGTACAATGGGTGTTGGCAGCTGAGCCTACAGCATCCCTTGTGAAGGTCTGACAGTTGAGGAAAGATAACTTCTTGGGACTTTCAGCAGAGCAAGAACTCTTCCAGAATACTGCATGCAGTACGCCCTATCTCTCATTTCATTTGCCACGATTTGTTCACATCAACTTTCTGAGCATATCATTGCCAAGCAGAAAGATTACACCCTTAGTTTGATCAGGTTCTTTTTGAGGCTGACAGGCATAAAAACAGGCGCATTGTTATTAATCGGGAGAGTGATGAAAGCAGTTCTGAGGAGGTAATGATGATGGCCACCACTAGTTTGTAATGACAGCCCAGACTTTCTACTTTTCAACCAACTGCATCAAAAGAATGGTGTATACTTATTCTCCAGTTGATAAAACAACAACAGAAATAAGCATTGTTTTCATCCAACTCCCAGAAAAGAGACAGCACTCCATCTCTGTGAATCTATTATATAATTTCAGAGTAACCAGAATTCTACATAATAACAATTTAACGTTTGGGTTATCACACTTGATTAGGTTAAAAAAGACTTTAAAGAATGAATACTTAACTGCAGAGTCTTCTACAGTTTATCTTTTCAATCATTTTGTCTGAATTTATGCATTTCCATCTTTATGCCTTTGCTTGTGCTATTTTCGCCCTCAATATCATTTTTGTTTGGTTTTATCAGAATTTTATAAGTACTTTGAGATCCAGGTAGAAGGACAGCTCCCTTAGGAAGATTTTTCACTTGTAAACAATGAAATTTTTCTCCCAGAACACATTGTTAATACTTCTTTTTTAATGGTTTACTATAATTTTGGGCAGAATGTGAAGTTGGGCATTTGAACTTTGAACATTTTTTCAATTTTCATACTAGAGAAATTGTCTCTTTTCTCATGTTGCTACCTGTGAGATTATTCATATTTCAATCTACCATGTCTACTCAAACATGGTAAACTTCTACTAAATATCTTCTGAATAAATGGGGTTCAACATGAAGATGTAATGATCAATGGAATAAAATGACACCTCTCTCTCTCTCTCTCTCTCTCTCGCTGTCTATCTCTCATAAATGACAGGTAATCACGGTAAAATCATGTGACACGAACTGAGAGTTCCAGTTGCATTTGAATTTAGTGATACTTCTTATGGGTTATTTTCGGGAATCATTGAAAGTCATGATATTGCAAGAAAAGTGCACGAAACATCTAGTTTAAAGAAGGCCTGTGCATAATTTCTAAACTGGTTAGTCAGTTAATTCGCTTTTGAAATTTGGGAACCAGTGATAAAGTCCTGATAAGTGATCATTTTAAGATTGAACTTTGAAAATTGGATTTATTTCACTGTTTAAGAGGGGAACCAACGAGCGAGGTAACCAAAGAAGAAGGCAATGTGTTGAAGGTAATGTGTTGCTGCGCATTTTACCCCAACTGGCTTTAAAACAGAGGTAGAAAATGGTGTTATAAATACTTTATTGGCTTTCCACACCCTAACGGCCCAATTCACATCGAGCATTTCATTAACTCTGTGGTAGAAAAAAAGTCATTTAAAAAGGAAATTGTCTAATTTTGTTCTCTTGTCACAGAAGTTACAAAATATGATATTTAAATAACAGCACCTATATTGCTCTTAGTCTATCAAGTAATCATTATATAAAATATAAACTGACAGAAAAATAAAATTCAAATGCAATGTTTAAAATTTAAAGCATACATCAAAAAAATACAGCTTGCATTTTCAAAACAGTAACTAGCTTTTTAAAAACATGTAAACAAAGAGCAAGTGGCAATGGGAGCGGATAACCAGCACTGAACCTTCGTTTTGGACTATGCCTTGGGCTGGCGTGATAGGCAAAACTTTTCTTATGAGGAAGATAGCAAGTATTGTTGGCTTCTATCCAAACCACTCTTGCTCTGTTTACATTCTTCGCTCTTCAGCCCTCCCATTGTCAATGTTTGCCATTTTGTTTTCCCCAGTCTGCAATTAACCTCTTCGACACATAACTGGCATTTCCCAGTTCCCAGGACCACAACTGGCTCACCAGAATTAGTGAAAGTTGCCCTTCCTTACTCCACCTGGAAACAGCACAATGAGTACATGCTTAGTGCAAATTAGATAACAGACACCCCTTTCTCCAGATGAACCTAGCCCTGCTGTAACCCCTGTTTGACTCATTTCCCAGGGTCCTTGGATAACGAACCATCTAAACATGTATATGACAACCTTACTAGTTGCTGATCCTTATCTATAATCCCCTTGCTGTACAATGTTAATTGTTCCTTTTGGAAAAGACACGCTCATAGATGAAATGTCTTCAGTTGCTGTTCTAGGCTAGCTATTGCACAGATATGCACATTTTTTTTCCTAAACCATTTTTCCAAACCTGGCTCTCAAATATTCTTCTTTCCTGCTTACATTCCCCTAAATACAAAATTCTATCCTCTAATTTCTCTATTTGCTCCGTCTACTGAGTAAACAAGAGTATTTCCTATTGATGTCTTCATAGAGAAAAAAATACATAGACATAGTTATACCAAAATGTTAATAGTGTTTCTTTTGTTGGTGGCTTTTCTTATCAAATTTTTTTTAGTTTTTTTCTTTAATGGACATGTATAAATTATGTAATGCATTTACAAAAACGCTCCTCAGTTTAAGAAAGTAAATAAATGATATTCATTTTTAAATGCTTACTGCTCTCTTTGAACTCAAAACAGTTTTTTTTTTTTTTTAATTGTAAGACTCAAAAATTTAGAAGTAGGAGGTACAGTTGTTAAAATCACAGGTATGACCTCAGGCTACATCAACCTGAGCATGGAGATGAGGTGCGCTCCAACAAAGACATGGAAAAGAGATTTAAAAAACATACATTGTCCTAATCAGAACTGGGGGAGTCACATAACCTGAGAAGAAAGAGAGGAATTATTTCTTTTTGGGCAGAATATTTATGTCTGCTGATGTAACTTGGCCATTATCTAAACTACCACTCTGGTATTACATTGGATAAAAATTAATAAAATAGTTTTCTTATTACAACACTCTGTTGACAAAAAAAATTAAACAACAAAGAAACTGTCTTAACCCCCAACACTGAATTGCATTTTTTTCCTCCGCTAGATCTTAAAAATTAGAGATACTGAGGGGGAACAAATTCTCATAGATGGGTGACACTCTTAATCAGAGTCAAACCTTGGAAGCTGTTTCAAATTAACTCTTTTCACAGTTTTCAGCAGTTTTGTGTGGCATGCACATGCTTTGTCTAAGATTTTTATTATACATAATATTGTGTGGCTTGAAACACCACTTATTAAGTTCCTATGGTTTGCTGGATAATGTGGTGACTAACATTTCTGGAGGACCTCATAGGATAGTGGAGAAACAGACATGTAACTATGCCAATCATAGTAACCACAGTAAATACCATGACAGAGGAAATGAATAGGTTACACTGGGAGTCGAGAAAATGGTAGTCACAGTTCTTTCCTTAATACCACTTAAGCACTTGTGGGGAAGACGGGGATTAGACCCATGAGAGCACAATCAGCTTCTGCATCTTTTGTGCTGAGATTACAGTGCAGTGCCATTGTTTCCTTGTACCCTCATCCAAAGGCTTATGGCTAATTAATATGCTTGATTGAAAGGCAGCAAAAGCTTGTGCACGCATGCAATGGATAAAAGCCTCGTGTTGCTGAAAACAAAACAAAATGAAAAAAAAAAAACACCAAACCAAATAAAATAAAATAAGAAAGAAAAGAAGGAAGAAAGGAAGAAAGAAATCAGAGCCTTACAGTGGACACAAAAGCTTAGCTCTGCAAGAATATTAAACCCTATTTTATTTCTCTGTCACTGAATTTAAAATGAGATTGGAGAAGGACTATAAGTGTTAAGAAGAGTGAAGCAATTTCAAGTGACAGAGTTCAAAAGAGGTGGTTATGCATTTCTAAATGGGTACTGAATCTCCTTTAGAGATATTTTGCACTTAGAAATAAAGAGTTCAGTTGAGACTGTCACCTAACTTTCTGGAAAAAATGGCCTATGCAAATTGACCATATCTTTTCCTGAAAGCCACGGTCATAGTAATTCTAGGTTTCATTCATTTGACATTCCACAAATATTTATGGAATGTCTACAGTGTGCTAGGGGCAAGGAAAACAAAGCATAATATTTCAAAGGGATCTCTGTGTAATTAACACCCCCAAATTGTATATGTTAATAAATAACCCTCAACAACTATAGACAAAAATGCTAATACTGATTTTAAATGTATATTTGCATATATGTGTGTATATATATATATTTACATATTATGTGTTATGTATTTATATGTTATGTAGCTCAGATAAAAGACTGGACATTTGACTTTATAAGCAATAATTTCCAGTAGAAAATAATGACACAAATTGCTTATAGAAGGGTATGTAAAGAAAATCATGTGTTTTTTTGCGAACATCCCAGAACAGATGTTGTTTTGTACTATGACTTAATAACGTATTTAATAATTGTGAGAGATATACAGGAAAAAATGCCATGACTATGAAAGTAAATACACAGAATTAACCTACAACTAAGTCCTCAATTATTAATCCCATTAAAAATTTTTACCAACTGAAATTGTCTACTAAATTTTACTTTCATTTTACTCTCAAAATAGTATAGGGGTTAGGAAGAATAAGCATTCTTATCAATATTTTACATAAATTTTGAGTTCAGAATGATAAGACGTTTATCATTATTTCTAACTAGCATTCTTGCCTCTTTGGGCTGGTACAAAAATCCTCATTTTTTCTTTGGGATATCACCCCTACCTCATTCCTCTCCACCGTTCTTTCACTCATATATTATCTCTGTCCAAATGGTCCTTGTTCCATTACCTTGTTTCAATTTTTGTCATACGCAGACACTGAAGTCATTTACTTATTGATTAATTAGAATATTTTATTCCCTGTCAACAATGATTATGTCAGAGATAGGCATATGATGGACCACTCATAGTGTTCCATCACATTTATTACACAGATACTATGAAAGAGGTCTTTATTTCAGGAATTCCAAGCTCCAACAACTAGATAAGTCAAAACCTGCCAGCAGAACACAGTATCTACAGAATGAATTTATACCAGTTGCAAGTGATACCACTGGTACCATTTCAAACATATAGAGATAATGCTTGCAAGTGGATGAGAACATGATATAGGAACACAATGTTGTACTGTTCATCTCTTCACTCTGCTTTTCTTTGTGCTGGATCTATTGTCAAGCAACTCTCCCTTTCTCCTTGGTGGCAAAATCACTGTCATCGGTTTTACACTTTTTATCCCATTTTCTCAGCATCCCTCAAAGAAAGAACATGTATCTTCCTAGCATTTTCAAGTTGGGCCTCAAAAGTGAATCTCATAGCTCTGCCTTAGAAAACATTTTTATTCCAGAACCAATGACTGTGGGTGAAGGCTTGAAATAACATATAGATTCACCATATTCAGATTAGGTGTCCGCTCTTGATTCTGGAGTTTGAGTTCAACCTCACTCAAACCACATGGATGGTGGTAATTTCCTGAATCTAAAAATGGTGCCCTTTCCAGATAAAGGGAAAAGGGGTAGTGTCCTGACAGAAATAACTTAAGTCCATGTCAGAAACCAATTCAAAAAAGAAATATGTAGAAAGAGATGCTGGATTTTGCAACAGGTGACCCTGGATTCAACTATGTTTAAAATTGTTTATGTGTCAATGAATATGATTTTCTTTGAGCTGATTTGAATCAGGTTTTTATCATCAGAAATCTAGAAGCTTCTTTGATGGAGGGCTGAAAAGGAGATACATGCCAATAGGGTACTTAGGTTCAGAGATGTAATTTATTTGTTTTTATTCATATAGAAAACCAGTGCTGTGGTTAGCCTTTGTTTTGCAATTTACTTTTGCTGCGCAATGTGTATCCTGCAGCTACCCCTAATTTTATTTTTACAAGTATTTTATATAACATTATATACATATATATTCAGTTTTTATTACATAGACTTATATGGTTTACTCTTATATATTTTTTCCTTTTTGAAATGATATCTGCCCCAATAAACTCGTATTACGCTGTCTTCTGACTCATTTGAAAGTAATATTCCAAACTCAAACCCTAAAAATGGAGATAGTGAAGGAAAAGGGAAGAGACTTAAAAAAAAAAAACACTTTATTTGTTACATCAAAATTGCTACTTGGAAACAATTGCATTTTTCTTTTTAGTGAATACCCTTTCCATAGGTCTTAGGTAGGGTTTCCTAAAAGTAATCACTGAGATGAGAATTAGTGTTCAAAGGACGTGTTAAGAAAATGCCCCTGACTGGGTGCAGTGGCTTACGCCTGTAATCCCAACACTCTGGGAGGCTGAGATGGGCAGATCACCTGAGGCAGGGAGTTCGAGACCAGCCTGACCAACATGGAGAAGCCCCGTCTCTACTAAAAATACAAAAATTTGCTGGGTGTGGTGGCACATGCCTGTAATCCTAGCTACTTGGGAGGCTGAGGCAGGAGAATAGCTTGAATCCGGGAGGCAGAGGTCGCAGTGAGCTGAGATCGTGCCATTGCACTCCAGCCTGAAAACAAGAGCAAAACTCTGACTCAAAAAAAAAAAAAAAAAATGCTCCCTAGAAAAACCAGTAAGTAAATAGGTAAAACAGAACAGGGAAAGGAATAAAGCCAAGAAGAGATTCAATTCAGGCAATCCCAGTCCCAGCCAGATCCTTCAGGGAAGCTCTGAAGGATAAATTGCATCTCAGAATTATCCCAACTGGAAGAAAGGGAGCTGGGTGTCAATAACACTTTTGTATCAACCAGTCATTGCCTAAGAGCAACCCCTCACTGGGATGCTTTGTGATATGCAAATTTTCAGACACATCTACCTTTGTGGATGAGGATGACAAATTGCCTCCAGTCATTCCGAGGAAACCCTCTGAATAGCCAGACACAGCCATCAGAAGCAAAAGCACCTATAAGCTAGAGGAGAGGACCACAAAACCAGTGAAGAGATCTGAACACAGCTAGGCAGAATACTGACAGGATCAGTACAGTGAGTGTCAGGTATTTACCAATAGAGATGCAGGGAAAAAATTCTGCCTGTGTATAAATTCCATGCCCTTAATACTTTTGTGAAAAAATCTCTTTAATTTAGTTTTTGTCTTAACTGGTGATATTTATTTTAAAACTACAAGTGGTAATTATTTCTTCAATATTTGTTTGCATATATATATATATATATATATGAAAAACTTTAAACAAATTCTGAAGACGCTAACTTGGTGTACAATGTCGGAAGGCCTCGCAACTCCTCTTTCTTGCTTTATTCAGGGCACAAAGCTTTTGGATACATGAAATGAGTAAACCTTTCAGAGAAATTGCTGATGAAAGATATCTCAAATAAAGGTGTTTTCAGAGCTTCAACCATACCCTTGGTTTCTTTACTGAGTTCAGCTTGTGTGAGTTCCCTTGGTTTCTTTACTGAGTTCAGCTTGTGTGAGTTCCCTGGGAGAGTGGTGGGACAATTCTAATTCCCACCTTCAGAACATTCCTATAGATGTCTCTTCATGTGGCTTCAAGTTAAGAGCCCAGTGAAGGCTGTCTAAGATCCAAAGATTAAATGCACAAACTTCTCCATTAAGAAACACACACACACACACACACACACACACACACATAAATATTACTGGGTTTCCATTTTTTCTTGTCATCTTTCTACTGCCATCTCCATCCGCTACTTCATGTAGCTCCCCTTTTAATCCTAAAATTTATCTTGAAGCTTGCCTTGGCTTTTTTCCCCTGAGTCTTCCTAGAGCCTCTAAATTCTCCATGACACATTTTTATACAATGTGGTACATGCATTTACATTTATATGTATTAAAACGATATATTTTACTAATAAAAAGTTTGGCATGCATAAGATTGATATAAATGAGTAAAAGTCATATCAAAGCTAGGCTTGTGGGAAGGGAGGAACACAAAGATTGGAAAAAGAAGATGACAGTTGTAATACACTTGTTTTTTTGAGGTGGGGTCTCGCTGTGTTGCCCAGGCTGGAGTGCAGTGGTATGACCTTGGCTCACTGCAACTTCAACCTCCTGGGCTCAAGCAATCTTCCCACCTCAATCTCCTGTGTAGTTGGGACTACAGGTGCATGCCACCATGCCTGTTTAATTATATCTATATCTATATATATCTGTATCAATTTGTATCTCTATCTATAGATATAGATTTTGTTTGTTGTTTGTATTTGTAGAGATGGGGTTTCATCATGTTGCTCAGGCTGTTCTTGAACTGCTGAGCTCAAGCCATCTGCCCGCCTCGGCTTCCCAAAGTGCTGGGATTACAGGCATGAGCCACCACATCCAGCCTTGATGCACTGTTTTTAAAATAACACTTTCATTTAAATATATCTGTAGAAAATTGTAAAAGTGAGACGTGTAGATTTTAGAGGATTATCACAAATCTGACATAGCCATTTAGGCAAAAAATACAAAATATTAGCATCACTAAAGTCCTTCTTATGGCCTTCTTCATTATTTCCTCTTCTCTTTAACAGTGTTGTTTAAAGTACCATATTATGTATTTTATATACAATATGATATTACTTTACACAGAGAGGTACTTTATACAGAGAGGTACATGTATACTTATATACTTTATATATACAAATATCATGTGCACATATATGTACGCAACTACCTATATTTTTTGTTTTATAAATTAATATCAGTTTGTTAGACATTTGAAGATATTAACTACATTGCTGTCTAGTTCCCTTTATCTTGGATGAGAAGAAAAAATCCATTTTATTGTTGTTCTTTGAAGGTTACCCTTATGATTTTCCCATTGTCTTTTATTTTCCTAAAGATGCTATAATATCGGAGTGCATTCAGATGACTTAGAATTAGTAACAGTACTTGAATATAAATGTGAATATCTTTTATCAGGTTTGGAAAACCGTTAACCACTATCTCTTATGCCCCTTCCCAAATTTTCCACTATTCATTCTCATTTTATGATTGAGTTTGGTCTTGTTCTGGCATTTTTAAACATGACTAATTTTCTCTGCAGGATTACTTATATGTTTTCAAATTATTTATTTAAGTCATCTTAATTTTTGTTTCATGGACATTTATTTTGGATTTTTAAATTTTTAGAATTTTTCACTGTTTAAAAATTTTTGAATATATTCATTAAAAGTATTTTAATTTTATTATCTTGATCAACTGTGATTTCATTATTATTGTCTATTTTTTCTCCAGAATGTGGTAATATATTTGAATATGTCAGGTGATCATTTTAATTTAATTTAATTTTAAGTTCCAAGTTACATGTGCAGGATGTGCAGGTTTGTTACATAGGTAATCATGTGCCATGGCAGTTTGCTACGCCTATCAACTCATCACCTAGGTATTAAATTCAGCATGCATTAGCCATTTTTCCTGATATTAGCCCTTTCCCCATCCCATCTGTAGTCCCCAGTGTATGTTGTTCCCCTCCCTGTGTTCCCCTCCATGTATTCTCATTGTTCAGCTCTCACTTCTAAGTGAAAACATGGGGTGTCTGGTTTCCTGTTCCTGCATTAGTTTGCTGAGGATAATGGCTTCCATCTCCATCCATGTCCCTGCAAAAGACATGATCTCATTCCTTTTTATGGCTGCATAGTATTCCATGGTGTATATGTACCACAATTTCTGAATGAAGAGTTTATCTACCTTCAATCTTTGAGGCTACTGACCTTTGGATGGGTTTTTTATGGGAACTTTTTTTGATGCTGTTGTTGCTTTATTTTTGTTTGTTTTTTCTTTTAACAGTCAGACTCCTCTTCCTTAGGGCTGCTGCAATTTGCTGCGGGTCCACTCCAGACCCTGTTTTCCTGGGTCCCTCCCACCCCTGGAGGCATCACTACTGGACGCTGCAAAACAGCAAAGATGGTTGCTTCCTCCTTCCTCTGGGAGCTCCATCCCAGAGGGGCACTGACCTGATGCCAGTGGGAACGCTCCTGTATAAGGTGGCTGGTGACCCGCGTTTGGGGGTTTTATCCAGTCAGGAAGCATGGGATCAGGGACCTGCCTCTTGGTGGAGGGGGTGCATTGCGCTGAGGGGAATCACATTCACCTGGACTGCTGGGATTCCTCAGAGCCAGCAGGGGAAAAGACTAAGTCCACTGACCCACAGAGATCGTGGCCATCCCTTCCCCCAGGGGTTTCATCCCGGGGAGAACAGAGTTCTGTCCATAAACCCCTGGCTGGAGTTGGTGAAATTCCTGCAGGCAAGCCCCACCCAGTGAGGAGGGATGGGGCCAGGTCCAGCCTGAAGAGGGAGTCTGACCACCATCTGCCACAGCCTCTGTGCTGCACTGTGAGGAATTCCTCCTGGGTACAAACCACCCAGTTTTCTCTGGTACCAGCAGGGGAAAACAGCAGACTGGAACTGCAGTGATGGCGGCCACCCCTTCCTCCGAAAGTTCAGTTGTCTGAGGCAGTAGGTAGCCAGAGGGATGGCAGCTGCCCCTCCCCTCAGGAATTTGGTAGTCTTAGGCAGTCTCCAGCTGAGTGTCCACTGAGATTCTGCACAGCACTGTGCTTGGGACTCAACGCCCTGGTGGCGTGGGCTCATGAGGGAATCTCCTTATCCACAGGTTGCACAGATCTGTGGATAAAGCGTGACTTTCCAGTTAGGGTAGCACAATCACTCACTGCCTCCCTTGGCTGGGGGTAGGAGATCCCCTTTCCCTTTGTGGCTACCAGGTGGGCCGTTGCTCCACCCTACTTTTACTCACTCTCCATGGGTCACACCAACTGCCTAGTCAGTCTTAATGAGAGAACCTGAATACCTTAGTTGCCAGGGCAGGATTCACTCGCTGTTTTTTTTCTTGGTGGGAGCCTCTGACCACACCTGTTTCTAGTCCACCATCTTGGCCCCTCCCTGGCTGGTTATTCTTGTTTGAGGAATTGAGACTGTTTATTTAAAATGTAGAGATAAGTTGAATCTCTGTATACTATTTTCTTCCAATATGTTTTCATTTTTCTTCTGGCAGGTATCTAGGCTTCAGTACACAAGTTATTCTAGAACTTTGATCAAATCATAGTTTTAGTGATTAAGATCGTAGTTAATATATAAAGCTTCTATCGGCAACAATCTTATTTTTGGTCTCTAAACTCTTATCATTGTTCCATGGATGTATTGAGTCTAGCAAAAGTTTTGCTTAACCTTAAAACTTCTTACCTGCGACCTTCACACTTAGCAATTGCCTGGAGAGGAAGTGTGGTGATATACATCAGTTTCACCTTTCTTGTTCTGCTCTTTTTCTGGAAGAAAATTCCCTATAAATTTTCCCTACAAATTCTCATTGCCTTGGTATTTCTCTTATATCTTCAAGTTAATTAAAAATATATTTTGTCTAGACTTTCACAGTGGAAAGATTGGTCTGAAAGATACTAGCCTACTATTGTCTAAGGGAACTCTTAATATGTTTCTGTAAAAGGGACACATTTTGGAGGCCTGGGAGAGGTCTAAGGAAGTGGGAAACCCACATAACCTCTTTTATCAATTACCTAGAATCCACATATGACTTCAATTTATTCCATATGATTAGAAATTAACATATGTAGAGAAATATATTTTGTTTTGTGTTTCTAAAGCAATGCAGAGAAAGCAGTCTTTTAAAAAATATGGTAACTCACTTATAAGTGGGAGCTAAATTATGAGAACACATGGACACACAGAGGGGACAACACACACTGGGGCCTACTGGAGGGTGGAGGGTGGGAGAAGAAAGAGGATCGGGAGAAATAACTAATGGGTATTAAGCTTAATACCTGGGTAATGAAATAATCTGCACAACAAATTCCCATGACACAAGCTTACCTATGTAACAAACCTGCACCTGTACCCCTGAACTTAAAATAAAAGTTAAAAAGAATATGGTATATTAGACAAGACCCAAATAGCTATAAAAGGCACTAATCCTTACCTTCCCTTTCTTAGGAATCTTTCAAAAAATGGAGATTTATTGTGCCCTTTTGGTGAAATTTAAAATAAATTGCTAAAATAATATAAATGATTATATTAAATGTATGGATTTTGACAATGTTGTGAATTAATTCATTCAACAAATATTTATTGATATTTTCCAGGGACTATTCTAAGCAAAAGAATACACCTGTATTAATCATGATTTTTATTTTCTATATTTTATAATTCTTTGACATCCAAAGGTCTCATGAAACAAATGGACGGTGCCCTTCGGGATTAGCTAATTTCTAGAGATAACAAACAACTTGCCTGTAAGATCATCTTTGATATGCAAACCAGAAAATTCTGAGTCCTTAGCCCAGCCTGCCTCTTTTATTCAGTCTCCTGCAGTCTAGAACACTATCCTCCTGCCCTGGATTACCCCAGCATTAGATAATAGACAGGTAGAGGGCACCCTTACAGCACAGAGCCTGCCTAAATTATTCAAACTGTCTAACCCTGAATCTGCTCTGCAGCTTACCCTGCTTGGCCCATTACTTCCCAAGAAAACCACAATAAAACCTTTTTCCCACACTTCTTGCTCCTTCTGCCTTCTGACCCAACGCTGGTGCTTCCTTGTATAGCCCTATGCAGCTTGGCATGTCTTCTTCTCTTGGGAACGCTGACTAACAAACTATGTTTTCAGTGGCTATTCTCTCCTGATCTGTTGGTCTTACCATACTGAATAAAAATGAAATCCTGGATGCATTTTAAAACAACAGCTACAAACAAGGCCTGTGTTCTCTTAGAGGATAGAGACACTAAATGAATGAACAAATAATGTTAGAAGGTTATAAAGTCTCTGAAAAAAATAAAACAGTGTTGTGAGAGCAGCTGGTGATAGGGCTAATTTAGAATGGAGAAGGAAGGGTTCAGTGGGGAGGTGGTGACTTTTGAAAGGATGTCAGAATGTAGGAGATGCTTGGCTCTAAGAATGCTGTAGATGATGAGGATTCTGGGTGTGAACTTAGACATTTTTGTCTACTAGAATCTGTGTGCCAGCTAATCAGGTTGAATTTCTTTTCTTTTCTTTTCTTTTTTTGAGACAGAGTCTCACTCTGTCACCCAGGCTGGAGTGTGCAGTGGTGCAATCTTGGCTCACTGCAACCTCCACCTCCTGGGTTCAAGTGATTCTCCTGTCTCAGCCTCCCGAGTAGCTGGGACTACAGGCATGCGCCACCATGCCCAGCTAATTTTTGTATTTTTAGTATAGACAGGGTTTTGACATACTGGCTAGGCTGATCGCAAACCCCTGACCTCAGGTGATCCACCCACCTCAGCCTCCCAAAGTGCTAGGATTACAAGTGTGAGCCACTGCACCCGGCCCAGATTGAATTTAATTGATAGGTACTCGGTAGCAATAATTCCATTTTCACCCACATGTATGCCCCATCTCCCATTTTGCCACATATCAGATTCTAAAACCTATGATTGATAGGGGAATAAATACAACTTTAGATATATTAGTACTAACTGTGAGCTAAAAGTGACCACGTATGGCTGAAATAAAAGGTATTAATATCTTTATTTGCCTTAGAAAAATTAAAAGCTGACACCAACCATTAAACTAAAAATGTATCTGAGAGGTGGTCACAATTGTCTTGATAAACAATCCTGCCTGATTATCATTTTTATTCTCTGTGAATAAAATGAACAAAGATAACAGAGAAAGGTAAGTGATTTTTTTCTCTTTTGATTTTAACAAAACTGATTAATTTTATCCTGATCCTTTTACAAAAGAAAATCAGAGGTTGGCGTTACTGCCTGTGGGAGCAAGGCAACACCTTTACCTAATAAAATACCTTTTTGGATAGGTATGAATAACACTATATTTTACTAGCCTGAATTCTAACTTTTGAAGAGCAACAGACGAGTTCAGCATAGATAATCCAGAACTGATCACAGCTGCTCCAGCCAGAGTCATTTTAACTCATAATGGGAGTGACATAATGTTACAGAAGAATCCGAACACGATTATTCATGCGGAAGTGTTTTGAACCAGAATTAAAATTAAGGCATTTACCCAGAAAATGTAGAAGACACAAACTTCGAAGCACATGTCACCCAGATCATAAAGTTTTGAAGGAAAAAGCTGATTCATTGCTGAAAGCTAGTCAGTATGGTGACTTGCTCTATGACAACATATTTGGTCTGAAATTTTTGAGAATTTTTTTAAAGAACACTCATGACGAGAATTCCACCTCTGACATGACCAATTTCTAAAGAATGTCAGGCACCATATGAGATCATTTCCATTCATTATTTCTAGTAATGCTTAAAACTCTGAAAGATAATTGAAAATATTAAGTATAGGCCACCAGATCTTCCCATCTCAGTTATTTACCCAAGTGAAATAAAAACACATTCAAACGAAAACTTGTACGTGTATTTATTTCTATAGCAACTTTATTCATCATAGCCAGAACCTGGGGTGAGTGGGGGGAACAAAATCATCCATCAACAGGTAAATGGCTAAACAAAATAAAGTATATCCTTACAATGGAATACTACTCAGCAATTACAACGAAAAAATAGAAAACCAGAACTACTGTCACACACTCAATATGAGTGAAAGAACTCAGGCATAACAGATCTCATTCATAGGAAATATGAACCAATCTATGATGACAAAATGTAGATGAATGGCTGTTACAGAGGAATAAAAAGGCATAGATTACCAGGGGGCATGAGTAACCTTTGTTAGTGATGAAAATGCTCTGTATGATTTTAGTGGAGGTCTTATTGCCATGTAGAACTGTCGGATTACATCAAATGAGTGCACTTTAAATGGGGGTAATTTATTATAGACTTGACAAAGTAAGGAAAAATACAAAAGAAATGAGGGAACCAAACCTGAGAGAAATTAAGGGACCTGTCCAAAGTCGTACCACTCCTAAGTAGCAGGAACAAGGACAGGATTACTTTTTAGTTTTTTCTGGCCCTAAATCTTGAGTACTTTTCACTGCATCATACGTAGGAAAAAATAATTCTTGAAGGCATTTTCTTCTTTAGGCTTTCAGAATTGTAACTATTTCATGTTGGCATTTATTATGCTATTAATTTTAATATTCAAAAGTCTTCCAAGTTACTTACAGTACTATAACTTTTAGGTATGAGATATAAAAATAAGGTTTTTATTTGGAAAATGTGTCTATGACAGGAAGTCTTGAAAATGTGTGAATTTGTAGAAGAAGCTATTTGGAGAGGGTCATATTATATAAATAAAATATGTATTTTACTTCATATTTTGCTGCTAACATGATATTAAATACAGTATGTATTTTTTAGGACACTTAAATGGGAGGTTGGAAATTAAATATTTGGTTTTCATGTTTAGCTCAATGGTGAATTTGAAGATTCTTTGTTCCATTCTCAGTACATGTGCCTATATAGAGGTTCAAAGTATCCTTTTAATGCTTTTCTCTATTGGACAGTTAAAGAAATTCAGACTGCACAGTTTTTGGCATGTGTGAGAATATTAAACAGAAGGCACTCAATAAAGTTTAAGGAACAAATTAATGAATAAATATGGAAAATATATTTTTGGAGTTTCCTTAATCAATAAGAACTTAATAACTCATCATCACCATATAAATGGGAGGTGGTTTTTGAGACAATCTTTATGCTGTTAGTATTTCTTTCTAATTTGCCTGCATGTATGTTATGTAGACGAGATAGTTCATTTATCAGCTTATTCTGATGTGATGAACCAATGCATGGTGACAATTTCCTAGTAAGATATTCTTGCAATTCTCAGTTACAGTGAATAGATGAATAACATCAGGTTGGTAAAGCAGATAAAAGTGGCTGAAAGAGAATTGTGAATCGGATCAAATTGAAAGGAAGCACTAACTATCAAAGCAAAGATTCACCCCAAGATGACCTGTTTGCCACAATGTAAAATTCTTTCATATTTTATTATTCCAGTCAAATGAAAAATAAATTGGGAGCAAAAAAAAAAGTGACTTTTTGTTTTGCTTTAGTATTAGCAAAACCATCTGCTGAATTTAATCTTGATCATACAAATGCAAATCAAGGAATGAAGGCCTAGACGCTACAGTGGGATGAGAAATTTAGCAAAAACAAAACTAAACTAAAACAACAACAAAAAACTGCCTTTACGTAGGTATGACCCCATGTTTAATCACATAGTTTGTTCCAGGTTAGGAAATATTTTGTATATATCTCCCTCACCCTGTTTAAAGTAGAGATAAAAGTTTTTCCCTCTTGTCATCAAAGTATACCCATTGTTTCCAATAAATATAAGAAAACATAAATAATATCTTAAAACCATGATATTAGATAATTATCATCATTGCTCTATTGTAAAGATATTGAAATAATTAATGTCACTGTCTCAAATATTGACTCTACAGTAAAAATGCTGATTCTGAGAACATTTGTGTTATAAAGCATGCTGACATTGCTGAACATAGGATGAAAATTAACAGAGGAAGTTTTTATTTCATTTCCAAGATACTCAGTTTTGTTAATGTTTAGGCTACACTGTTCTTTATATGTATTGGATTTAACCTGTTGTAGTTATAGAGGGCAGCTGTAGAACTAGCACCTTGAAGTATAGAGTGAAGTTGGTGTAAAAGGAATCTAGCAGCCTTTAGTTATATTTATTGCTTTCCCCTACACTAGAAAAACACTGCATCAGAGCTCAAGGATCTAAGGATATATTTAGAGCTACCATCATGGCAAAAGTTAAGGATAAGAGGCCACTTAGCATAGGAGGGAAGTGTGAGCTTTGCAATAAATTAGACTCCTGTTTAAATTTCTGGTTATGCACACTAGATGCAAATCATTATGGAGTCAGTGTAGGAAACTAAACTACCTGAGGCTTTTCTTTTCCTCACACATACAATGCTGATAGTAATAGTACTTAGCTTCCTGAACTGTTGTGAGTGCACCCTGATAGCCATAAAAGGGCCACTGAAAGGTATCTACAATATAAATAGCCTTCTGATACTTTATTGATTGCCAATAAATGTACTGTTTTCATTTAAAATCTTTATATTTTGTAACTGTTGTTAGCATCACTAATGAGAAAAATAGCTAATATTTATCTAATGCTTTGCAGAATAAAATATATTTTTAAATGTTCTTCAAAGAACTTTGATATTATACCAGATTTAGACTTGACAAGATTGAGATCTAGAGACCATAGACTGCATTACCCAAGGATGAACAAGCTACTAAATGGTGGATATGGGTCTTAACAATTACTCAATCCAAAGTAAATGTTGATCCACTATCTACACAGTCTAACACCCGTACTTCAGACCAAAGCTATGCAGCTACCTTGATTATTATAAGATCTAGGACTCAAATTTAAGTCTAACTGATACTTATTGACCTTGTGACACTGGACAGTAATTAAACCCCCTAAGCTAATTTTACACATCTATAAAATTGGGACTATGTTTGACCCCTATGATATGCTTTTTGTGAGTATCAATAATCTCAAATTTGTGTTATTGGCAGTTATTGGCAGTAATTGTTTCAGGACCTTTGATGCAACATCTCCTTATTCACTGGAATAAATTGAAATTTAACTATAAGTGCCCATTTGCCAAAATTGACAAGAAACGTAATAGTAGCAACTTTGTGGCTTTTTCTACCTACCTTATATAGTATCAGGCAACCCAGTCAGTCACCATCACCACCCTTGATCCTTTCCCAAGTTCTCCACTATAAGATGTGTAGACTTCCTGTTGACTCTACTCCTTCTATGCCAGGCTGGTCATAAGGACCAAAGCTCTCTAAAGTCCTTGTGTCCAGTGTCCAACTTGCTCAGGCACTTAGGCAGTACCAGTGCTCTTCCACACCCATCTCGAGTCCATGCTTCTACAACTATGGAGATGCAAGATGTAATTCTTAGAGAAAAGATCTCTTCAATGCCTAAAAGTCACAGCCACCCCGCTTTCTCCCTGCTCTACCTTAATATTTCCTTGGATCTATTGTCGAGGCCACAGAGTGAAAGATCTGCAGGCCAGTGAAGACTTTCGTTCTTAGGGTCACAAAATTTAGGTCACACTGTGATTAAAAATAAGAAGGGATTCTCATTCATTAAAAGGCAGAAAATGTCACAATTTTCAATTTCTTTTCAAGAAATCATGAGATTCAGCATCACTAGGCTGGTATTCTTGTAAGGCAAAATCAGACTGGAGCTGAGAGGAATGGCTTTCACCTTGCATTTGCCAAAGTTCTACCATTGTCCTCTTGACACTGAGGCTACAGCTCAGTGACTATTTGTCATCCTACTTTCCCCATTGTATCCCTGAGCATTCTTTCTGGTTCTTTCACTCTTTCAAATTACCTGTCCACTCCCTGGGATCTGTTTGCTACTGCTGAAATTTATAAAAATAAACTAATATAGCACTGTTTCTTTTTCCTTCGTAAAACTTATCTCAGTATACAATCAAACATTTATGGTTGTCATTCTCACCCGCCAGACGGTAGTTTCCAAAAGCTGGCACTCAGCCTTATTTTATTCACTATTTTGCTCCTAGAATGGACATAGAAGATCCTCAATAACTATTGGAATGGATGAATAAAATATAACCCTATAACTGTTTCTTGGAATTAAGAACACAAATTGTTGACATCACTCTGGTTATTTAGCAATAAACAACTTATCATAAAATTTAAAATCAGACCATCTTACATCAGAACAAATGTTAATAAGTAACCAAGCTTCACATCTTCACATGCTACATTGATCATGTTTATTAATTTTGTTATCAGTAACATGATAGAATTTGATAGAGTTTTCTATTTGTAATATATATGTATGCGTATGTGTGTATAGATATACATAGATATATATAGTACATGTGTTAAAACAACAACATTAAACTTCCCCCTATATAAAGACAACAAAATAAAGTTAATAATGCAGTATAACTTATTGTTTGTTTTCACAGAACATGGATCCTAGAATAAGGAATAAACGAAATATTTCAATCCATAGTTTCTGTAGTCAGATCTAATCCCCAAGTGCCTCTCACAGTATGAGCCCCTCACTTTGCTTATGAGACTCTAACAGGGAGTTGTTGTTTAATAGGTATAAAATTTCCTTTACACAAGATGATTAGGTTTGAGAGATTTGCTGTACAACATTGCTAAGAGTTCATGTTATATGTTCAAATCAAAATTTTAAAAATACTGAATTGTTTCAAAATATATACATTTCATAATCCAGCCCCAAATCTAGTAGTAGGTCTTGGTGGCAGCAGAAATAGTACTAGTCCTAGTTGAAATATTATGGTGTTATTAATAATAAGAATAACAATCAAAATAATAATAATAATTCAGTGCTTCAAGAAAAGCAGATGATTTGGACTATTGAAAAATGGTTCTAAGCTTTCAGTATCATGCAATATCTGTGTTTTTTCCAATTTTATAGCCTAATTAAATTTTGTCACTGCACCAAAATATTAAGGCACAGTGTCCGTTCTTAAAGAGCTTATGATATAGAAATGAAAGACAAATATGTAAACAATCTACCTTAATACAATATGATGTCTGATGTTCTACTGCTGAAAACAAAGGATGATTGGAAGCAGCAGAGCAATCCTGATCAGGTCTACCTGGAGGTTGGGAGAATTTTCAGAGAAAATAAACATTACACTTATACACACAGAGAGCTATTAAGTATTCACATAAGTACACTTGTATGGATATATACAAATGCACATGTATATTTACATGCATATATGTATATGAATATTTAGAAATATCACATGCCATTAGGAATACATGCAAATGCCACATTTATTTTCACTACCTATGGTTGCACAATGGGTTGCTATGACAACAGAGATTAATTACAGGCCTTTCTATTACAAATCTTAACTTTTTAGAACTTGAAGGTTTCAGCCATCTTATACATGTACATTTTATATTGAAAAATATGATCCTGGTTGGACGCGGTGGCTCACGCCTGTAATCCCAGCACTTTGGGAGGCCAAGGCAGGTGGATCACCTGAGGTCAGGAGTTCAAGACCAGCCTCACCAACATGGCCAAAACCCATCTCTACTAAAAATACAAAATTAGCCAGGCATAGTGGTGCATGTTTGTAATCCCAGCTATTCGGGAGACTGAGGGAGGAGAATCTCTTGAACCTGGGAGATGGAGTTTGCAGTGAGCCAAGATCATGCCACTGCACTCCAGCCTGGGGGACAGAGCAAGACTCTGTCTCTGTCTCTGTCTCTGTCTCTCTCTCTCTCTCTGTCTGTCTGTTTCTCTCTCTCTCTCTCTCTCTCTCTCTCTCTCTCTCTCTACATATATATATATATATATATATATATAAATGTATATTCCTATCATCTGCTGAACTGTTTGTACAGCCCTCTTTATCTGCATTTCCAACTAAGATATACTTTGATTTTAAGAAACTCTTTTTTGCTTAGTTTCAACTTCCTTCTCAGTATGTAAATATAAATAATCCACTTGCATATTATTTTTTTCAAAATAAACTAAGAAAATACCCTATTAATTAGGTGAAAGGAAATAATGGTGCTTTATTCCTTATTTGTTAATGCAAATCCCATCTTTATTACTGTACCATTAGAAGGAAATAGAAAAATTTATTTTTTCCTTTTTGTAGCTATTATTATGTTAGTTTTGATTGAAGATAGAGATGAAAGATTTCTTGTCAGAAAAACAATGTTGCCAATGTCAATATTGCTGCCATTATTCCTGTGATTGTTAATACTGAGCTTCGACTTGATTGGATTGAAGGATACAAAGTATTGATCCTGGGTGTGTCTGTGATGGTGTTGCCAAAAGAGATTAACATTTGAGTCAGTGGGTTGGGAAAGGCAAACCCACCCTTAATCTGGGTGGGTACAATCTAATCAGCTGCCCTCATAGCTAGAATATAAGCAGGCAGAAAAATGTGAAAACAGAGACTGGTCTAGCCACCCAGCCTACATCTTTCTCCCCACTGGATGCTTCCTGCCCTTGAACATCAGACTCCAAGTTCTTCAGTTTTGGAACTCGGACTGGCTCTCCTTGCTCCTCAGCCTGCTGAGGGACTATTGTGGGACCTTGTGATCATGCAAGTTAATACTTAATAAACTCCCCTCTATATATATACTTATAAAAACACATCTTTTTCAGTATATATATATATATATATATATATATATATATATATATTTCATTCACTCTGTCCCTCTAGAGAAGCCTAATAGATTTCTCAATGAATTTAAAATCTATAAAGATTACATTGAATTTTGATACTGTTATAAGGTATAATTTCATCTATAGTATCATTCACAACGCCTACCAGTCTACCGCATCTTAGGCTCTTAATTGTATGCTAAACAATTTTTGAAAAAAAAACAGCTTAATCAAATTTGGAGAATATCTACTTGTTTAGCCAATTAAAATGGATAATTTCATCACTAATAGAGGCCTCATCATTAGTACCTTCAAAAAACATTTTAAAACAAAAACAATATTTTATGAATCGAAGGATTTGGATTTGAACATGCTTTAGATACCTAATAATTTCCTTTGCCTAGCATGTTAAATTAAAAGCAGAACTACAAACTAACTCCTTAATAGCAGGAAGAGACTGTTAATTTATGTACAAATACCTTTTGGGGTGTAAAAACATTTTCTTTACGATTTGAAAATAATATTATTTGTTCCTAATTCTGACCCCGCAGCCTACTTAATAAGCAACCATGCATTTAATCCCTGCTGTATTTCACTACAAAGCTATTTCTCATCATACCTGGCCATGAAATATGGCTCCTGTCCTCAGAGGGCTTCTGTTCTTCTCGGTTTTGGTTTCCCTGAAAGCAGAGCCTGAGACATGTACTTGGAATGTAGATAGTTTATTTTGAGATAATTCTGAGAATACCAGGTAAGAGAAATGGGATAGTGAGACAGGGACAGAAAGAAAATTAATAAAGAGTGAGTTATTGAACTGATTACTGTTGGTTACTACAGTAGTCTTTTGGATCTCAATCCAATCAGAGTCTCTCTAAAGTAGGTGTATAGAATGCATGTTGAAATCCTTCCAAGGGATAGGAAGATGACTGTACATATCCTTGGCTCCTATTCCCATTATGTTCGAACTACCTCCAGCAGCTGGCTTTCATAGCTTCTGAGAAAACAGAAGCAGAAAAGCCTCATTCAAGTGGGAACCTGGGCTGGGAGTACATAGCTGTCCACTGTAAGAGTGCTGAAGTGGGCAGAGAAGGGGATGGTACATGGGTTTTGGCATGAATGTTACATGCTCTTTCAAGACAAATGAGCACAATTTGTGCCCAACTTATTTGTTCATAGAGTGACTTTAAAAATGTGAGATGAAGAGATTAGATGCAGCTGGGATACGGTGAAAGTTCCTAGGAATGTATGCAAGACAATCTGAGCCTGAATTCCTCAACTTAAAACTCTACAGCAGAAAAATAGCAAAGCTCCCAAAATAGCATAATAGGTTGTCAACTGCCTCCAACTTGTCTACTCTAACGGTTTAATCTCTTTTGCCTTCTCATAGACATTTATCTTCCTCTAGGAATATCAAACTATTAACAATTCCCCGAACATGTAAACCCTGAACATATTTGCAAAGGTTGTTCTCTTTTACCAGAAAGACCTTTCTTTAAGGGTCTAATGGAATAATATTACATATGTTTGAAGATTCAGATTAATAGAGGTAACATTAAGCCTCCTGTGACCCACCCAAAGTGAGTGGATTTCCCCTGTACACAACCCCCCACCACAGATTGACAAAAGTATATGGTAACAGGCACATGCCTTTGCAGCAGTTGCAAGTTATTGTAATATTTATTAATCTGCTGGTTTCTTGAACTTCTAAGGGCTCCAAAAATGTCTTGTATTTATAATACCTTGTAAATAGTAATCAAAATGTATGCTTGACAAATACAGTCAATTAAGGTGATGTAACTTCTCCTGTATTCTGTCAGGCTTTATTTTTTAATTACAGAATGTATGAGACAGATGTGTTTTTCACTCCAGTTTGAATTCTTCAAAATTTATTTAACATATTTAATGAAAATTAAGAATATTAATAAGAATGCAGAGTCATTCCTATAAGTTTGACCTGATAACACACACTTCTGCAGATTGCTTTTATATAACATTTTTCTTCAAAGAGTCATGTTCAGTTTTAAGAATGCTCCATAAGCATTGTTCCACATCTTTGAAATTTTCTGGTCTCTGCAAGTCTTTCTCTGACTATCAACAAGGATAAAGACCAAACATAGAAACAGAGACTGACTTACAATTCATAGATCTGAAATTCATATTTGAATACTCTTTATATGTATCCATCTATTTACTTTTTGACATCTCAAGGATACATTAATACAGAGCATTGATATATTTATATAGAGGGTAATCTTGTTTGGTTCATCTTGGACATGATTAGAATAAAGGACTAGTTTAATCAGTGTGAGAGCGACAATTGACTAGCCTCAATTTAAGAAAAAGCCTCATCACCAATCTGACTAAAACACTCTATTATACTTTTATGGCTCTACTGAATTTCATCTGTGTCATTGGCAAAGCAAGGCTCTTATATTGATTATCTGCAATGGAGCATTGAAAAGGAACTGTGATATTAGCGGAACTGAACCAGGAGTTAGTGCCAAATGTGAATCTGGGTCACGGAACATGCAAACATTATGTGCCCATAGACAAATCACTGGCTTTCAGCATACTTGTTTGATAAATATGAAGGATGGACTAAATTAATTGTATCTTTTATGAGGTGTTCCACAGGCTTTTATGAGAGTGTCCCCAGAGGCAACCTGTAATCTGAATTATAATGCATCTTTTACCAATTCCTGAAATCTAATAGCTCATGGTAACAACAACAACAAAATATGATTTGACTACATTTGGAGATCAATGTAGAGATATGTGTGGTAAATTCTCTTGAAATGATAGCATATTAAAATAAACTGAACACAGAAAGAATACCATAATCCTTCAGGTTCCAATCTCTCTCTTTCTCTCTCTCTCTCTCTCTGACCTCCCTTCATTTATTTTCTTAATATTCTCTTCATTCTTTCTCTAATTTATCCTCAAAAAGAGAAATTTGGTTCTCAAATTTTGCCATTCTCTGTAAAACTCAGCACAACTAAGGTCTGAAAACTGTCAGACAAATTTAAAATTCTATCTCTTGGGCATTTTGTGAAGATGAAAGACAGCTTTCTTTAGCATTTGTCTCATTTCATTTCAGGTTCATGAATGCAGGTGCACAAATGCGTGAGTGCACATGTGCACACACATGCACAAAGCATAGGGATCAATCTCAAGGGATTCATATATACTGTGAAATTCACACATGGTTTGCCTCCTTACTGATAAACCGTGAAATAGTTCCAGAAAAATAGCTTCTACTGGATAAATACTAATTCGAATATTTTTAATGTTTGGAATTAAGAGATATTTTCTAGGTTGCTATTTATCTTCCATACTAGATTTTTCATATTTTGAAATATCATGAGAGAACTAGCAGGCACAATATTCTTTTTAAGAACTTATACATCTTTCTTTTTGGTCGTTTTTGAAATAAATTTAACATAACTATAGACTAAAAGGCTATTTCAATAAAGTTAAGACTAAACGTAGCGATTTTAACATCTCTGTCTCATACTATTACCATAGTGTTAAGGAAAAATGAAGTCCTGAACAAATGTTAAATATTCATCAGATATACATGATAATTGTCTACAGGGCAACGTACTACGTTGAAGGGAAAATGGTATTTACAGCAGAAAAGAAGAAGGACTTAATCCTGTGTTACCCATTGTTATGTGACTTTATTTAACTTGTTTTACCTATTTAACCTGGAGGTAATTATGTTATGTGAAATAACATAATTGTGCTAGATAAGGATGGGAAAATTAAGAAGTAGAAATGATGATCTATGTGAATGTTGTGGCACAGTGAGTGAGTGACACATAACACACATTCAAATTGTATTATTCCTCCCTATTTTCAAGAGGTTTGTTTTTAAACATCCAAGATTTGAAAATCTTATTCTAATTAATGAAAGATAACTTTTATTTTCTATGCTAGATTGTATTTTAACATCTATTGCTTTATATGTAAAGGACAAAATGAAGGCCAACTCTAGAAACAGCAGTATATTACTTTGAGTGTTTTGGGAGAAAGAGTTTTAGTTCCCTGAGGAAGACATGACTTTTGGAAACAAAGACTATCCATGGGGTGCTGCATCTGTAGAACTGATGAATGATCAAGCTGGGACTTACAAATTTGAAGTAAAAAGTAATGAAAACCATCTCAGAGAGATGTTCTAGGAATATTTGGAACAAATTAAGAGCCATTTGAAAACATGTGTAGCCTCTGAAGCTAATGATAGCAACTATTATCACGTGACCTTTCCTCAAACCACTTTAAAAATAATTGACAGATTACATATGCTGCACCTCAGGTATTTTCTATTAATTCCAGCAACACTGCCCTTTCCCTAATGTTTCCTGTGATTCTACGATTTAAAATAATCCAATCAATTTTGATCATGTTTCTTTGCTGGTCTGCAGCTTTGACCAATTTGCTCTGACTTTCTATGAAAGAAATCACATACTCTCATTTTTAAATTCATCTCTCACATTCCGGCTTTCAACAAATGTCTCAGTTCAATTATGTAAGTTACAAAGCAGAATTTCCTCCCCAGGGTCCAGTGACACTAAGAGGGTTTGTTCAGGTCCAGTACAAATTTCTTCATCCCTCAAATTCAGAACCACTGTCACTTCCTCTCCCAATAGGTTGTACACTCTTTTTTATGCCGTATCAAAATTTAAAAGATATTTATCTTTGTTAATATTCAGAGAAGGACTTGCAGAAACCAGAAAATTATTCTGAAGTATTTTAATTCAATACCATTTCATTGGGAGCTATTTTTTGTTTTTGAGAGTCTTGTTCTGTTGCCCAGGCTGGAGTGCAGTGCTGTGATCTCGGCTCTCTGCAAGCTCCGCCTATTGGGAGTTTTTAACATGAAGGGGTATTGAATTTTACAGGAAGCCTTTTTTGCATCTATTCAGATAAGCAGGTGGGTTTTTCCTTTAGTTATGTTTATGTAATTAATCACATTTATTAATTTGCATATGTTGAACCAACCTTGTATCCCAGAAATAAAGCCTTCTTGATTATGGTGAATAAGCTTTTCTATGTGCTGCTGGATTTAGTTTGCCAGTATTTTGTTGAGGATTATTGCATTGATGTTCATCAAGAATATTCGCCTGAAGTTTTATTGTTTTTGTGTCTCCACCATGTTTGGGTATCAGGGTGATGCTGGCATCATAGAATGAATTAGGAAGGAGTCCCTCCTCCTCAATTTTTTTGGAATGGTTATAGCAGGAATGCTGTCAGCTCTTTGTTGTATGTCTGGTAGAATTTGGCTGTGAATCCGTCTGGTCCTGCACTTTTTTATGATTGATAGGGTATTTATTACTGTTTCAATTTCGGAGCTCATTATTGGTCTATTCAGGAATTCAATGTCTTCCTGATTCAGTCTTGGGAGTATGTATGTGTCCAGGAATTTATCCATTTCCTCTAGATTTTCTTGTTTTTGTACATAAGGTTGTTCATAATATTCCCTGATGGTTGTTTGTATTTCTGTGGGTCACTCAAAATAATATACTGCAGTCTTTGAAGTGAACTGGCCTTCATTTTGTCCTTTATATATAAAGCAATAGATGCTAAAATGCAACTTAGCATAGAAAGTAAATGCTACCTTTTATTAATTACAATAAGATTTTCAAATATTTGATCTTTAAAAACAAACCTCTGTCATTTCTAATTGTGTTTATTTGGATCTTTTCTCTTTTCTTCTTATTAATCTAGCTAGTGGTCTATCCATTTCAACATTTTTTTCAGAAAACTAACTCCTGGATTTGTTGATCATTTGAATGGGTTTTTTGTGCCTCAATCTCCTTTAGTTTAGCTCTGATTTTGGTTCTTTCTTTTCTTCTTTTTTTTTTTTTTTTTTTTTTTTTGTGATACGGAGTCTTTTGCCTAGGCTGGAGTGCAGTGGCAAGATTTCAGCTCATCCAACCTCCACCTCCCGGGTTCAAGCGATTCTCATGCCTCAGCCTCCCGAGTAGCTGGGACTACAGGTATGGACCACCACACACAGCTAATTTTTGTATTTTCTGGTAGACATGTGGTTTCACCATGTTAGCCAAAGTGCTGGGACTGCAGGCATCAGCCACTGGGCCTGAACTGATTTTGGTTAATTCTTGTTTTTTTTTTTTTTTCTTTTCTAACTTGGAATTGGTTTGCTGTTGGTTCTCTAGTTATTTCAGTTGTGATCTTAGGTTGTTAAGTTGAGCTCATTCTAACTTTTGGATGTGGGCATTTAATTCTATAAATTTTCCTCTTAACACTGTCTTAGCTGTGTTCCAGAGATTCTGGCATGTTTTGTCTTTGTTCTCATTAGTTTCAAAGAACTTCTTGATTTCTGCATTAATTTCATTATTTACCAAAAAGTCATTCAGGAGCAGGTTATTCAATTTCCATTTAATTGTATAGTTTTGAGCAATTTTCTTTGACTTAATTTCTAATTTTATTGTGCTGTGGTCCAAAAGAGTGGTTGTTATAATTTCAGTTCTTTTGCATTTGCTGAGCATTGTTTTATATCTGATCATGTGGTAGATTTTAGAATATGTGCCATGTGGCAATGAGAAAAATGTTCCTTCTATTTTGGAGGGGGTGGAGAGTTCTATAGATGTCCATTCAGTTCATTTGATCCAGTGCTGAGTTCAGGTACTAACTATCCTTGTTAAGTTTCTGCCTCAATGATCTGTCTCATACTGTCAGTGGGATTTTGAAGCTTCCAACTATTATTGTGTCAGAGACTAAGTCTCTTTGAAGTTCTCTGTGGACATGTTTTATGAATCTGGATGCTTCTGTGTTGGGTGCATATATATTTAGAATAGTTAGGTCTTCTTGTTTAATTAATCTCTTTACCATTATGTAATTATCTTCTTTGTCTTAAGTTATCTTTGTTGGTTTAAAGTCTGTTTTGTCTGAAATTATAATTGCAACTTCTGCATTTTTGTTTTCCGTTTGCCTGATAGATTTTTATCCATCCCTTGACTTTGAGACTATGTGTGCCACTGCATGCAAGATTGGTCTCTTGAAGACAGTGTATCATTGAGTCTTGCTTCTTTATCCATCTTGCCACTCTGTGCCTTTTAATTGGAGCATTTAGCCCATTTACACTCAAGGTTAGTACGTATATGTGTGGATTTGATCCCATCATCATGATGTTAGCTCGTTATTATGGAGACTTATTTGTGTGGTTGCTTTATAGTGTAACTAGTTTGCATACTTACATGTGTTTTTGCAGTGGCTGATAATAGTCTTTCCTTTCCATATTTAGCAATTTCTTCATGAGCTTTTGTAAGGTAGGTCTGGTGGTAACAAATTCCCTTGGCATTTGTTTGTCTGAAAAGGATTTTATTTCTCCTTTGTTTATGAAGCTTAGTTTGGCCAAATATAACTTTTTTCCTCTATTTATTTATTTATTTTTTTTTAATTTCAATAGGTTTTTGGAGGAACAGGTGGTGTTTGGTTGCATGGTTAAGTTCTTTAGTGGTGATTTCTGAGATTTTGGTGTACCCATCACCCAAGCAGTGTACACTGTACTCAATGTGTAGTCTTTAAGATAGGAAATTTAAGAATGTCAAATGTTGGTCCCCAGTCTCTTCTGGCTTGTAGGGTTTCTGTTGACAGGTCTGCTGGTAGTCTGACAGGCTTTCATTTGTAGGTGACCCGACTTTTCTCTCTAGCTTCCTTTAAGATTTTTTTTTCATTTTGACTTTGGAGAATCTGATCATCTTCTTGTGAAGTATCTTATTGGGGTTCTCCACATTTCCTAAGTTTGAATGTTGGCCTCTTTAGCTAGGTTGGTGAAGTTCTCATGAATGATACCCTGAAATATGTTTTCCAAGTCGCTTTCATTCTCCCAGTCTCTTTCAGGAACATCAGTGAGTCACACACTTGGTCTCTTTGCATAATCCCATATTTCTTGGAGGTTTTGTTCATTCCTTTTCATTCTTTTTAATCTATTAT
This sequence comes from Pongo pygmaeus, assembly GCF_028885625.2. Classification (NCBI taxonomy): domain Eukaryota; kingdom Metazoa; phylum Chordata; class Mammalia; order Primates; family Hominidae; genus Pongo; species Pongo pygmaeus. The sequence continues at coordinate 58,246,051 of NC_072391.2, forward strand.
TGTCTGACTGTCTTATTTCAGAAAGCCAGTCTTCAAGCTCTAAGGTTATTTTCCCAGGTTGGTCTATTTGACTATTCGCTATTGAAACTGGCGATTGCTTTAACAAATTCTTATAGTGTGTTTTTCAGGTCTTTCAGGTTAATTACATTCTTTTCTATACTGACTATTTTGTCTGTCAGCTCCTGTATCATTTTATTGTGAGTCTTAGCTTCCTTGGATTGGGTTTCAAAATATTCCTGCATGTCAATGATCTTCATTCCTATCCATATACTGAATTCTATTTCTGTCATTTCAGCCTTCTCAGCTGGGTTCAGAACCCTTGCTGGAGAACTGGTGTAGTTGTTTGGAAGAAAGAAGGCACTCTCGCTTTTTTGGGTTGTCAGAGTTCTTGTCCTGGTTCTTTCTCAAATTTTGGGGCTGGTGTTCCTTCAGTCTTTCATATTGCTGTCATTTGGATTTTTTTTTTTTTTGATGTTGTTGTTCACCCTATTTGCTAACCTTGAGGGTTTGATTGTGGTATAAGTGGGTTCAGTCAACTGGCTTCATTTCTGGAGGATTAAAGGGGGTCCAGGCTCAGCTCAGGACTCCTGCACTGCATGCTCTATCTCTGGGGAACTGATATCAGTGGACTTTGTTCTCTGGCTCCTTGAAATTAGGAACCTGCTGCACTAGAAGTGCCGAGGGGCTCCCAGACCTCTGGTCCCAGCACTCCAGTGGATTTTGCCAACCGAAGCATTTCCTAGGGCGGTGTTAGTAGAATCCACCCTTGTTCATACATGCCAGCAGCAGCACCGGCGGCAGTACAGCAGGGTGCACACTCATCAGCTATGGCACAGTGCCAGTGCGTGGCAGGGTACTGACCTCGGTGCAGGTGTTTGCAGCAGCAGCAGCAGCAGCAGCAGAGGCAGCACAGCTCCGGGGGGCAGTGGGTCTCTACTGGCTACTGTGGGCATGGCTGTGCTGGTGGTAGTGTCAGCATGAGGGTAGGTCACTGGTGGACAGAGGACTATATTTGCTTTCTGTGCGTGTTCACACAGACAGATGTGACTGCTCAGTGTAGGGAGCAGGGAGGGTCTGCTGTTATCTGTGTCTAGTTTCGCTCCAGTGGGCAGTGTTGGTTCAGGGGCCAGGTACTGGCAGAGACGGGGACCAAATTGCCTTTGTCAGTTAAGTAATCAATCGATTATGTGTGCTGTTCTTTGTACAGCAGCTACACAGTGCCTGTCTCATATCCACACTCAGTAAACACTACCTGGTGTCATTTGAGGCAGTTTCAATTCTCTTCAGTCATTATACTGGATTTGACTTGGGAAAAAAATTACAGAGGAATTTTTATCAAGCACTTTGAAGTAAACAACAATGGAGTGGAGATATGTACAGCATAAAATCATAAAGAAAAATACAAAAGTGTTTATTGTATCCCCAATGATGTTTGTAGTGTTCAGAACATTTTAGATTCATTGCTTGTAATTTAGAGTATTCAGAACTTTTTTTCAGAACATTTGGACTAAATATTTATCGGGTGAATTAAAATGAATTTGAATTCTAATTCTGCACTTACTAGCTTTGTAGCTGGCAGTTTAAATTTCAGAGACAGAACTTCAACTTCAGTAAAAAGAGGTTTATATCACATATCTCACAGGGTTGGTGTTATGCTTATTTTACATGACTTGTCTAACAACATGAAGCAAAGCAAGTGGTCAATAACCTTTAGTTACCTTTTCTGTTACATAATAAGCAGTTTGGCAAAGGTTTGACTTTATGGTACAAAGAGTGCAGCAAATGTGACATTTCAGGTCCATCCTAGAAATGGCATCTCTCTTTCAAATCAAGACAAATAATAACAGACTGTGGTTGTTTTATTGGCTATCCTTGTGCACATAGCAAACAGTTCTGAGCCCACAACTGAGAAGAGATATGCTATTGTATGGTACAGGATAAAAAATAAAGGCACTCACTGGTCTATGTCCTGCCCTACTGAGAAGGACAAATGATTTTCCTAAACAATGTTAGTTCAATATCCAATGTAAAGTGAAATTAACCTGATCAGGTCATGTTGATGGAATACAGTGCCACTGTCACCTGTCTTTAGAGGGAATTTGAGTAAGATGCCCACAAAAACTGATTCTAACATCTAAAGAATAGGCACTTATAAGGCTATTCTCTCTTACTCCTTGAACAGCTTGGATTTTTCATGATGACTGACTTTTAACAAAAATGCAAACAATGATTAACACTGAACAACAAGCATTTGAGAAAGTTTTATATACATTTTGTGGTTATTTATAATAATGAAATGTTAGAATACATCTAAATAAATATCTTACAACAGAGGAATAGTTATCAATCATGGCCCAAACACTTGATTGAAAGTGATGTAAACATTAAAAATAGTGGCAATCAAGTATATCTTGATTATATTAAACTATATTTAAACACATAGTTCTGCAACACCAGAACTATATGTTTAAAAAATTTTTTAAATGAATTTATAAATAGTTTACCTTAAAAGCATAACCATGTGAAAAAGCAGTTATAGGATCTAAGAAGATAAGATTGAAGGTGCAAAATTAGTAACATCTCTGTTAGAATGATTGCTACGTTCTTAACATCATTATCACGGTATATTGCTTTTATAATTCAAGATTAAAAATGACTGTCACGGTCAACTCTCAAAAAAAAATGAACAACTCTTCTGAAAAACTAATTAAAGCTGCGTGAATCTATATGTTTTACAAGGGTATTTATCACATTGTTGTTTTTTCAATTAATAAAAAATCAGGAACATCTTAAATGTTTAACAATATATGATTAGTTTAAAAAATTAATACATATTCAATAGAAGGAATACTATGTAGGCTGTAAGTGTTACATTGTCAAAGATTATTTAATTGTGTTAGCAAGAATGTTAAGTGAGAAAAAAGCAGACGTGAAATTATATAAGACATCATTATATGCATATACACTGAAAAACTCCTGGAAGTATATAACATAACAACCAAAGTATCAACAGAAGTAATACAAACAGTCTGTGCACAATTTAATAACTTTCCTTTTTTTATTTACTTATTTAGTTTTCTTTAAGAATTTTAATCCCCATTAAAATAATAACAGTAGGAAGTACTCTTTGGAGAGCTTACTCACTTTGATAATGTATTTCCTAGGTTAGGTCAATGTCAGCTACAATAAATATCCAGCCCTCTGACTCAGAGTACTTTTGTAATCCATTCAATGCTACATATTGTGGTAGGTATATAATAGGTACAAGAATCATTTTCTCTTGGTTGATTCATAAGTAACTCAAGGGAAAGGGTGTCAATCTCTGAGAAACATCATCACCAGCTTTTGTAAAATTATTTTGATTATAAGTGATCCCAACACATTTATGTGTCTGAATCTTCCCCATCTCCTATTTCTCATTTATCTAAATTCATCCCAAAGGAAGTTCACTCCCTGCAATTTAAGGTGCATCATCTGATTCCAGTAGCTACTTGAGATAACAGATCCCAGGCTTCATGACATGATATTTCACCCAAATACTGAAGTGACAGGAGAAGCAGACACTTAGCAATGTGTGACTAGTCAGCTTTTCTGCAAAGAAGTGGCGAAAGGAGAGGACCCTTTCTCGATAGCCTGAGTCACTCCCAGAGAGAGCAATCAGTCGAGGTCCTGGTGAACATGGAACCAGGAGACTCTCAGGAGGATTATATGATATGTCCAATGCAGTAGAGAAGATAAAGACCATGCCCAGAAGAGGGGTTCTCCGGGGTTAGGTTATCCTAGAAACAGGCTTTCAAACAAAGATTTGGGTGCAAACAATTTGTTCAGATAGGGTTCCAGGAGGCATCTATGGGAGACTGGAGAAATGAGACAGGGTAATAAAATCCATAAAGGGTGGCATAGTTTACAGGTTATTGCTTTTGCACCGCAGGGCTCCCTAGATAAACTATTGTCTCATTCAGAAGATGGGGCTTGGGTTATTTATTTACCAGCTCTCATCTGTCCTTGGCTAAGGGCTTCTCCTTTGCACTTCCCACTTGCCAAGAACATGGGCTGATCAACTACTGACAGTCAGAAGTCTCTTTTGACAAAGCTACCAGTGGCCGGGCGCGGTGGCTCACGCCTGTAATCCCAGCACTTTGGGAGGCCAAGGCGGGTGGATCACCTGAGGTCAGGAGTTCGAGACCAGCCTGGCTAACATGGTGAAACCCTGTTTCTACTAAAAATACAAAAATTAGCCAGGCATGGTAGTGGGCGCCTGTAATCCCAGCTACTCAGGAGGCTGAGGCAGGAGAATCACTTGGACCCACGAGGTGGAGGTTGCAGTGAGTCAAGATTGTGCCATTGCACTCCAGCCTGGGCAGCAGAGCAAGAATACAATTAAAAAAAATTAAAAAAAAAAAAACAAGAAAAAGAAAAAGCCATCAGCAGTGCTTGCATCTGGAAGCCATTGAGTGAGCATTGAGTGACAGTCTCTGAGGATATGTGGTAAACACCAGCAGCATATACTACAAAGAGAAATATAAGCAAGAGTCAGAAGATGAAAATTGAATTGTGATCAATTCCCCTAATCAAGCAGAATTAAAAAGGGAGTGCTGTAAGTTCTTGAGAAGTATCTTGTAAAGATTCATCTAAAGACAGTTTCCAGAATGGATTGCAGAGGAAAGCATAGAATAAGGTAGACCACTGAGAAATAAAGTCAAAAATGTAAAGGTCTTTATTGCCTACAGAAAGTAACCACTCCCTGTCCTACACCCTGAAAAAAATCAGGAGTGTTAAAAAATCTAAAGGTAAAGTAACAGACAAAAAAGGTCCTGAAAGGACTTACTAGAGAGGGAACACATTCTGTTTAATACAGAATGACACTGACACTTTGTATTTAAAAAAAGAAAACCTGTAATCCCAGTACTTTGGGAGGCCGAGGCAGGTGGATTACCTGAAGTCAGGAGTTCAAGAACAGCCTGGCCAGCATGGTGAAACCTTGTCTCTACTGAAAATACAAACAATTAGCCAGGCATGGTGGTGGACACCTGTAATCCCAACTACTCGGGAGGCTGAGGGAGAAAAATCACCTGAACCCGGGAGGTGGAGGTTGCAATGAGCTGAGATCACGCCATTGCATTCCAGCCTAGGCAACAAGAGTGAAACACCATCTCAAAAAATAAATAAATAAATAAATAAGAAAAATAAAATAAAAAAGAAAACACTGCTATATATCAAAACAACAAAAATATTAATTCAAAACAATTAGGAAACCTATGATTTTCATATAAATCATGAGGTTGATAGCTTCTCAATCTATAGAACTCCTTTATTATATGAAAAGCTTGGTCAAACTGCCTAAGTTAGATAAATTTCTTTTGGAATCAGTTTAGATTCTTTTAATTGGTATAAAAAATAGCGCCCAGCACAAAGGATTACGTGGGCGTTAAATAAGGTAATAGATGTTAAGATCTTAACACATGGTGAGAGCGGAGTTAATAGTAGCTCATATGACCTACTACTGTTACTTGTACCATCAGCATCAGGCATCACCACTGTTCTACTACTGCCATTAATGTCATAATTACTACAAAGACTGTAATCACACAAAAGGGTGAAGCTGAGTAAAAGCTCATTATCTTACTCCTCATTGTCTCTTGTCTTGTATGCATCTAGGCACAAAAGTCCCCAGATTACGTTACAGACTCCTTAAAAATTTTTGAAAGATGAATTATGTAAACAAGATACTATACTCAATTATTGAACACTTTAAAACAAAATGGTGTCATATTGTAGTACATGGTGGGAAGAGTATGTTTCTGTACTTTTGGTGAGTAGTAAATAGCAACATTTTTCTTTGTAATTGGCTCTATGTATCAGTTCCAAAATGTTCTAAAAAATTATGAACATTCATTTCTAAGATTATTAATCACAGCAATAATTGTGATAGATAAAGTTTGGAAACAATATAAATACCCATCAAGAAAGATTTGATTAAAATTATCTGTTCATATAATGTAATACTAAGCAAACATTGAAATGATGTTTTGGAAAGATATTTAAAGAGATAGAAAAAATCTTCACAGTGTATTTTTGGTAAAAAATTTAATGAATAAAAAATATCCAATCTCTGTATAAAAAGTCTATATAATAATAAATGATCATGATCATATTTAAAATGTATTCAACATCTGATTTTTTTTGGGCTCTCTGCTAAGTGTATTATGTGAGTTTGCTAATTTAATTCTCATAAAAATCCTATGAAAAAATACTCTTACCCTCTTTGCTACACAGCTTTGACTACTGTAGCCAAAAGAATGAAGGTTGCATAGTCAGTAGGTTAAATATATAAAAAAAAAAACTGGAGAGGGAAAACTCATGTTTACAATGATTATCGAAGGTGGTGGTGGTGGTGGTGGTGGTGTGTGCACGTGAATGTGACAGAGTTTATGTATGATATATTGGGAGATTGGTGTTTTTCACATTATCATTGAAATTTTCTCCAAAGAATGTATTTTGCTTCACTATATTAAGTTAGATTTTTTGATGAATGATAATGGTTGTGTTATAATTATAGATTTGGGTTTCCTTTTAATAACTGAAATTTAACAAAGTAGCATATGGAGTGTGCTTAGTACCTAGCACAGATGATAAAAATCTGTGGTCCTGGTAAGCATCTGGACTAGTAGATGAGTTATGCTGTTTCTTCAAATTGTGGAAATATATACAGGAGGGAGAGCATTTATGTTATGGGAGACTTAGCTAGCACATGTATAGCTTTAAGATATAAACAGAAATTTATAAGCTGACTATTTTAATATCACGAAGAGTCCTATATTTGTGCTAATGGTAATATCAGTATACCTTGTTTTTTTTAAGAGTTCAAGTCTAAATTTTATTCCACATACCAACCACAACTAGTGTAAGAATTTGGGTTATTCATAAGTAGTGATGGCCCTGGGTAGGCTTCTACTATCATGGGAAGCAGGTATCTGCCAAGGTACTCACTGGCAACATCCATACTTCTCCTCATTAATTTACTTTATATGTATTTATTGAGTTCCAATCATATTCAAAACATGTTGATAAGCACTGGAGCATGTTTGTGAGCAAGACACAGGCACATCAAGCAAACCATTTTCTCCCCTCATAGAATGTCAGTCTCTCAGTTCATGAAGTTGATTCCAATGACAGTAAATTGTAGGAAGTGTCTAAGTTTAAATACAATGCAAGGTTTCTATGCAGCGTCAACCTAACCATTTTATAAAGAGGACATACAGACAGAACTGAACTTATTATTCAGAAGTATACATCTAACTATAACATTTGTTGTTGTGCCTTGTTTTCTCCTTTACTTTCATCTTTCACACTGTTAGGAGCTAGATGTATACTTTCAAATAATAATGTTGCACATTAATTTCTGTAATGTTGCTCAAATTGAAACATAGATGAATTAGGAAGCTTTTTTCCAGTTTTGAATATATGATTATAAAGCACAGTCCTAGATGAATTAGTTTTCTTTCTACTCTAGTAGCATATATCAGAGAATATAGAACACTTGAACAACAAAAGCTATCTTATATATTTGTCCTCACAGATGCTCTACAACTATCTTAACTCAAGATGAAAAAGAGAAAAAACTTGTGATGATGACACACGCAAGTCTCCAGGCAACCACACAGTACAGCACAGGCTTAGTAGAAATCTATCATATTCAGATTGATTAGAAAAATAACAAACTGCTCTGCATTTCATTCACAATAAACCAATATGACTTAAATTCTACAGAATTGGCTCCCAAATTATGTATATATGTAATATATATATATATTACATACATGTATAATTACATAATTATAAAACTTTCTCCTAGAAACTATATATTAATTGAGAGTAGTCTATTTGTGGTTTGATGATATTTTTAAATAGTTTTATATCATAATGAGTGTCAAGTAAGATATTTCACTTATAAAACCTACTAAAGATTTAGATTCCTTTGCAAGCTATCAGATATAAGATAACAGTGATCTCATAGGCAGAGGGCAATGAAAGCTAAAATGTCTCATGAGAAAGTTTCAATCGAGTAATAAAATTTAAAGGAATTTAAGCAGCCTTTAGGATGTCATGCATCAATTTAGAAAGAATTTATGATCTAGCTGAGAAATGCAAAACTCTCTGTCCAGTAAGAATGCAGTGGTTGTCTTCTATAATAAGTAAAGCTTCACTGGGAAAGAAACAGTTCTGTGTATAAGTCTATGGGCATGTGGATTTGAAGGTGTAGTGTCTTTTCCAAATTCTGAAAATACTACTAATGGTATCAACAGATACACATTTACACATAGATATTTTAGAGCTTTGAGCTAAATTTCCTCTAAAACAACTGGTTGACCTTTCCTCTCTTTTTTTTTTCTCTCTCTCTCCTGTCCTAATCTAGTCTGTCTTTCATCCCTCACAGTTTCCTTGCATCTTCTATTATTTCAGCTTGAAATTACAAACTTAAATTCAACAAGGGTCAAGCAGATAACATGAAAGAGTACAGTGTGCTGGTGGGGGGCTATGGCAAATTGGAGAGTGCATGCTATATCTGAAGGGGGCAAAATTAGCATACGGTTTAAGAACTTGACCTCTAGTTATATGCTAACCCACCTCTCCACTTACCAGGTATATGGCCTTAGCTAAGCAAAGCACAATTCTTATCTATTTGTGTCTCACTATCCACATTTGTAAATTTTGAGAACAATAGTGCCTACCGCATAAAATTTTGATTTGCTCATTCAAAATACGTGAATAAAGTGCCTACTCTGGGAAGGACTTAATTTTAAGGTCTGCAGACACAGCAGTGATCAAAAAGGCAAAGTCCTGGTTCTCCGCAGTGCATATTCAAAGCATGAATTATATAATCAATAAACTAAAAAAAAAGATCATATATAATGTTCAGGTGCTAGTATGCATTATTTAAAAGGCTATAAGAGCATAGATATGAGTAGGGGTTTACTCTCTTAATAGAATGTAGAAATGGATGAATGTTTACATTTTATGTAGGCTGTATTTATACAGGCTGTTCTCTCTGTGAAGGAGGCATTTGAGAGGATAAGTGATTAAAGGTAGGAATCAGGTTGTGAGCAGACCAGACTAGAAGGGCATTATAGGTGACAGCATCCACAGCAAAGCTCTGAAACTAGAATGCATTTAGTGTGTTTGAAAAGAGCATAGAATCCAGAGCCTCTAGAACAGTTGGAGAAAGATAGAGTTGCGGGTGAAATTAAAAGTTGATGGAGGGTCTTTTAAGTGATTTCAAGGATCAAAATCTTTTACTCTGCAAAAGATGAGGAGCTAAGGGACAGTATTGAACTGAAGAAAAACATGATGTCACTTGAGATTTCAGTGAGTCACTGTGGCTGTGGCTGTGGCTGTTTTGGAGAGAATAGGCTTTAATGGATTAGGAATGGCACTGACAAGCCAGGAAGACCAGGTTGCAACTGATGGTTGCTTGACCCAAGGTGGTAATGGTGAGGGAGATGAGAAATGATCAGTCTCAAAATATAATGGAAACGTAGGGCCAACATCACTTACCCACCTAGGGTATGGGATGAGTTGAAGGTGAAACCAAGATTTTTTGTCCAGACCACTGCAGATTGGAGCAGATAGTTACTAAGATAGGGAAGACTAGGAAATTCAGATTTTGAGGTTGGGAAATAAATTCATTTGTAAAGATTAGGTAGAAAACACAGATCAAGGGCTTAAACTAGTACCTGGCACATAGTAGGTGCATAGTAAGGATTAGCTATAATTATTATCACCATTCTCATTTCTATTATTATATTAATTTAAGCATGATACTGTCATACCTTTTGCTTTTTCAAGCAAAGCTGTCAATTTAACTTCATAAAATATTCTCATTATCATGTCAAAAGTCATAAATCTCTGATGTTATCTGATGCTGCTGAAGTGGACAGTCCTCTGTTCACGTTGATGATATGTTACCTAAGCACCTGTCAGGTCTCAGCTTTGCTGCCTTAGATCTTTCTTTGAAGCCATGGAAATTGGTTCAGTTCTCAATCAGGCAAAGCCTGGATGTATAGGAAATTTAACTCCCCAGCGGTATTGCTCAACCAATGGAGTCCAGGCTTCAAATTTAACCAGACCTTGATGGAAAATCGGAAGAAAATGTTGATTGTTTCTCTGCAGTTCTTCAGAGGATACCCAGAAGGAATGAATCCAGTTGTTCCAAGTAGCTGCCAGCTTCAAACACACACTTTTGTAGCCTTGGTCCTTGTCTGGCTCTCTCTGCTCCTTCACTCTGAGTTTCTGCAATTGCATCTAAAACAAACAAACAAAAAACAAAACAAACAAACAAAAAACAAACAAAATAAAACCAAAAATTATCTGATCCCAAATCCTATCTTAGGCTTTGCTTTCAGTGGAGTTCATACGAAGATAAAAGCTAATAAAAAGAAAGTAATCTGGCCAGATTCAGTGGCTCACACCTGGAATCTCAGCATTTTGGGAGGCTGGGTGGGAGGATCGCTTGAGGCCAGGAGTTTGAGATAAGCCTGGGCAATAAAGCAAGACTCTGTCTCCACAAAAGTGTTTTAAAATTAAAATACAAAGAAAACAATGTGAAAGCCAAAATTCACATCATAGGACCAGTTTGCTACCAATACTCATGCCATTACGTCACTGCGTATGTCATTCCTTCCAAGAATTGCTGCACACTGTGAATTATTGTCCCACCCAAAATTCAAGCCAGGGTAAAATCCTAGCTTTTTTTTTTCAGGAGGGCATACATGATCATAAAGCATTCCTAATACCCTTTTTACTTGAATAGACATTTAAGTGGCATTCTGGAAGAAAGAGAAATAGTCAAACTTGGTTCTATTCAAATCTCCAGAAGAGAAAGTGGGGAGTCATATTCAAGAAGTATCCCCTTATGTGCAAGACATTGGGTTAGATTTCACACAGCGTTTAGGCAAATCTTCACTATTGACCTGGAGAAAAGGCAAAACTTTATTTTAGATGATAAATAAGGGCATACAAAGTGTAAACTGCCCAATGCCACATAGCTAGTTTGTAACAATCCTAAGATACAAAACAAGATCTGTTAAATATCTTAGCCTATATCCTTTAAGTCCATAAGGCTACTGACTCTATCCGATTTAATTATTATCTTATGCTTCTTTACTTTGATCAAATATCTGTTAATTTAATTAAGCCTATAGGGAGAGATTTAGACTTCACAGGATAAGAAAAATTCTAGAATTCTTGAAGTAAAATTGTATCTCTTGTGGAAAAAAATGATGGAATAAAAAAGGAAATGAGAAGTAGGTGAAAATATTGTATGTCCTACTTTTAGAATTTTGCCTTCTAAGGGGTTGTAATACATTCAAGAGAAATTTTTATAACTGAATCATTCAGAGTATTTTTCAAAGTACTATAGAAATTCAGCTCTTAAAATATTTTGAATCTACTGAATCTGATTAAAACTTAGTATCAATTTAAAGCCACACTTTTCTTCTTATATACAAATTTAAAGGAAACATGTGCAAAAGCATCTGGAAAGACATGAGTATCTCATGAAATAACAGTTTATGTTTTTAAATGAAGACTTTTAATACAAATATATACTCAGACACCATCCTATCCATTTCCATTGACTTTTATTCAGTTTCAGTATTGTCCAATTAAATCCCGATTAAATGAAATTTATTTTGATTATTTGATCAATCCTTGTAACGATCAATAGTTTCCATTACTTTAGTTACTTTCAATAAACTTTTGATTGAATCATCTTATGGTTAATTATTTTCTATAAATTTCAATTGGCTTCCAGTTTATTCAATCTATAAACTTAAAATCAATATTGTTTACATACCCAGTATCAGGGTGGGGGTGGGGGTGGCCTTTACACTCAATTGACTTAATTGTTCTGAGATGGGAGCTAGTCTATCTCATTTAAATCCGTGTGACAGAGTACAGTGCACATAAAAGCCAGTACTTCAATGATAAGCATCACTGCTGGCTTGCAACTGCTAAAACTGTTAGAAGAATTGTAATTCAGCAAGATTCGGTGTTTCCACATGATGCTGCTAAGTTTCAGAACCTGTTACAAACACTTGTCTTTGGAGTTACCCATTGCCCATGTCTGCTAACTTTCCAAGCATGAGGAGAGGTGCTGAGTCATAGTAACAAGCAAAGGGCTCTGGAGCCAGACTGTCTAACTTTGAATCCTGCTTCTGTCCTTTTTCACAATGTTACATTGGTTGTGCAAGTTGTCTAACCTGTCAGTGCCCCAGGTTTCTCCTGCAAGAAACGGTATCTGCCATAAGATTACTGCATGAATTAAAACATTTACAAGTGTCTGACCCATACAGATTTCTGAGTCTTAGCTGCTATTATCACTCTGATTTATGGTTATAAATACTAACATATATATTAAGCACTGACCATATGACAGACTCATTTTTCTGTGATTTATGCCTTTATGTCATTTGTTATTCACAGAAACCTTGGAGAGTAGGTATGAATTTTTTTTTTTTTTTTTTTGGTTTGCTGATGAACCAAGGTTCAGAAGTTCAGTTGATACAGTATCTAATTTTATTCAGTGATCAAGATGCATTTGAGGCAGGCCCATTTAAATAAAAACCTAACCTGATTTTGAAGTGTTGCGCTGCCTTTTCATAATGGAATTTTCCTCTATGTGTCAGATTTTAATTCTAAAATGTCACCGTTATAATCAGTTGTTCCTAAGCTAGATGTATAGATATGTACATACATGGTATTGTTTTCACTATAGTGAGGAAGTAAGAGTTTTGGAAGAAGGATAAGAGAACCTCATAGAATTCTTTTCATCCTTAAGACTAGGGGGCCAGACTGGGCATGGTGGCTCCAGCATATAATCCCAGCACTTTGGGAGTCCAAAGTGGACAGATCACTTGAGCCCAGAAATTTGAGGCCAGCCTGGGCAACACAGCAAAACCCTGTCTCTATAAAAAATATAAAAATTTGCTGGGCATGATGGCACATGCCTGTAGTCTCAGCTACTTGGGAGGCTAAGTCAGGAGGATCTGTTGAGCCCCAAAAGTTGGGGCTGCAGTGAGCCATGATCACGACACTGCACTCCAGCCTGGGTGATAGAGTGAGATGCTGTCTCGCAAAAAAAAAAAAAAAAAAAAAAAGACTAAGGGGACATGATGGTTTGCTAACAACTTCACTGGTAACAGTCAACAATGCCATTAGGAAAGTTTAAGCTGTATAAATTAAGTATGACAAAATTTTTTGTCTGAACAAAATATATATTAAGTTTTATTTAAAAAATAAATAGAGATCTATCAGAGAGAGTTCTGTGAGTTATCAAGGATGTGTGGAAAACATTAAGTGATTTCCTACAACTATCTCTGCTTTCACCAGTGGTTCAAACATACTTATAATCTAGAGACAGCAGTTGGAGCCAATGAAGAAAAATGGAATGAAATATTCTACCAAGTTAGTCTGGAACAGAAATATGAAAGATTTAATTAGAGTTCAAAGGCCTCAAGGAAAGTGGGGTTAGAACTAAGATGGCAAAGTACAAGCAACAAATCTAAGTCAGGGTGAAGGACAGTGAGTAGGTTATGTAGCCAGTCACTGAATACCAAGTGGAAATGAGCATGAAATGGGAACAAGCTGGGACTCAAGGGAGGAAAAGCCTGGGTTTGGCTTGTAATAATTATATTGGTCCTGTAGTTTTCTATCACTTCTTGTCAAGCAAGAATGTGAAAGGAAGGTATTCCCTGGCATCTTAAAATTAAAATCCATGTGATCACAGGGAAATGAAGGCAGCTCCCTTGTCTCAACAAAATTGAATTCATATCCAAATAAACTATATTGTCTATATTAAGCACTTCAAGATTCATTGGCTCCTGCAGTGAGGGCATATAAATGGACAATATGTTCTTGCCCCTATTAAGCACACTCAGAGAAGGAAGGGAGATTTGGTCCCCGCCTGCAAAGAACTTACAAATCAGCTTCCTCGCATTATATGTGAGTAGCAACATACAAGAGTAAATAGGCAACTTTTGACAACTTATCTGAAATATATGTATCAAAAAATACTTACATTACATATGGAACACTAAGATTTTTTAAAATTGTTTTTCCCTTTGTGGATTGGTAGTAGTAGTGTTCATTAATAAACAGTTGTTCAACCCAAATGCCCATAATGATGGACTGGATAAAGAAAATGTGGCACATACACATCATGGAATACTGTGCAGCCATAAAAAAGAAAGAGTTCGTGTCCTCTGCAGGGACATGGATGAAGCTGGAAACCATCATTCTCAGCGAACTGATACAGGAATAGAAAACCAAACACCACATGTTCTCACTCATAAGTGGGAGTTGAACAGTGAGAACACATGGACACAGGGAGGGGAACATCACACACCAGGGCCTGTCGGGGGTGGGGAGCAAGGCAAGGGAGAGCATTAGGACAAATACCTAATGCACATGGGGCTTAAAACCTAGATGATGGGTTGATAGGTGCAGCAAATCACCATGGCACATGTATACCTATGTAACAAACCTGCATGTTCTGCATGTGTATCCCAGAACTTAAAGTAAAAAACAAAACAAAACAAAAAAAACACAAAAAACAGAAAAATAATTGTTTGCACATCTAGAATGGCAAACTTGTTAGGAATTTCAAGGAAAATCACACATTTTTATGTGAAAAAATAGTAACTACAATTTTCTACAATAATTTTAGTTTCAAAGTATTTATAATTATGGGAAAATGCCCAGTCAAGTAAGAAAATAAAAAAATCAGCCGGTCACGGTGGCTCACTCTTATAATCCCAGCACTTTGGGAGGCGGAGGCAGGTGGATCACCTGAGGTCGGGAGTTCGAGACTAGCCTGACCAACATGGAGAAACCCCATCTCTACTAAAAATACAAAATTAGCTGAGCATGGTGGTGCATGCCTATAATCCCAGCTACTTGGGGGCCTGAGGCAGGAGAATCACTTGAATCCGGGAGGTGGAGGTTGTGATCAGCCGAGATTGTGCCATGGCACTCCAGCCTGGGCAACAAGAACAAAACTCTGTCTCCAAATAATAAATAAACAAATAAACAAACAAATCTAAAATAGTAAGAACAACACAAAAATCCAAAAGCCTGATGTAAAAATCTATAGCATGACATAAACATGATCCTAGAGCAGATTCTAGGCTTTGTTTCCTTTATAACAAGTACAAATAAATTGTAATTTTTCCTTTTGCTTGTTTAGAACAGTAAAATGGCTTGAGCATCATTAAAATACAAAACAAGAAATGAGTAAATCTGAAGAAGATCATCCTTTGCTGACATAACATCAGATGGAGTCAGACTAGCTTTTTAATGAAGAGTAGTTTATGAAAACCCCAACTACAGCCTAAATCAGAATGGGGAACTTTTAAATATCCTTATTCAAAACTTGAATTGCATTCAAAGTGGCTTTATTTTCTTTGCGTGTGAAGAAAATTATAAATGATCTGATATTTTCCTCAGTTTTCCTCCACTTACATCTCTAAGAACTTTTTTTCCTCCAAAATTTCATGATTTTGTCTGTTGTAATATGGCAGTGGTATAAGAGTATAAGAGCCTTTAGACTGAAAGAAACAAAAAAGACAGTTACCCATGGATAGGAAAAACAGCCTTTTGTTGCCTTCTAAAGGAATCAAGTTTGTATTCTTAAAATCATTTTAAAAAGTACCTTCTACATCAATTTTAAGACAAGGCTAATCTAGGTGGAGTGGGGAGAATCAAGAGAAGGGGTTAGTCGAGGGCAGAGGTTTGAGTCAGGTTACAGATGAAGTCTCCTGTGGTACACTCACTAACATGGTGCTTGGTAGATGTTGTAGAGTCAAGCCAATGACTTATGGGGGTTACCAATTCTGCCATACTCATTGCAGCCATGAAAGAAAAAAGAACAAATCAATGGTTTAAAAGGAAGGAGAAGGAAAGCAAGAATGGGAGGTAGCTAGCTGTGCAAAGAAGAAATTTAAGATAGTCATGGAAGAGTGAACTGTTGTGAATTCATTTCTTATCCCTCTTCTACATATGCTAGCAGTAATACCTTCAGTGAGATTAATTCTTACACCTCTGCTGAGATTCACTAATCTTGTACCGCTCTGGTATTTTAAAGCCAGGTTTCTTTGCAAAAAGATTTTGGTTCAGTTGCTAAATGCATACTATTTTACATTAGGAACAGTGTAAATAATTCAACTGTCTTTAGTGCACCTGTCAGGAAAATGAGGGAGGCTTGAAGTTTACATGTGCATAAAAGAGCAAGGGTGATAGATAGAAAGACAAGGTCTGTGATCTCTCGATCCTGTCTTGGCATGTGATAGCCGTGTAGGGCCAGTATTTCCCATTATAAGACAAAAATGAATCCATATTGATCTCTAATCTCTCTTGAGCATCCTTCGGAAAAATGATATTTATTCACAGAGGAGGCACCAATCACTGCAGAGCTCTAATAATTTGTTTCAGATGAAAAATGAGTGTGGAGTCAAATTATACTGAGCTCTGAGGCAATGTATTTGTTTTATTTTCTCTTGTTTCTCAGCCAGGGTGAATATTGTTATTTAAAACTTTATTACCACCTATATTTAGATAAAATGTATGGCATCTTATTACATAAAGTAGTGACATGCAGTACAAATATAATTTGTATATCTGCTGTCTGTTTATCCCAAGAAATTATATGTTTTTAAAAGGCAGGAATTTTGTTATTTATGTAGTGCCCCCCAACTCCAGTGCATTGCAGGATTTAGTACACAAAGTAAGATAACAATCAATATTTGTTTAATAAATGTTTGAAAAATCTGTGTGCAAGTATAGGAAAACAGGTGTTCTTGCACTAATTCTATTGGCATAATTGAGTGCAATTGCCTATATATTTTATTGTGAGCGACTTCAAAACTCTTTTGGATGAAGGCAGATTATAAATTATAAATTAATGAAAATTATAATGATTTATGATTCATGTTCTCATAGAAGACCAAATGTTCCACATTTTCAATCATCTCTACAATCCCAAGGACTAATATTCCTGACCTTCTGTTGGTATTCAGTGTTCACTTACTGAGGTGGTGAAGATTAAAAATGACATTAAAGTCATGGTCACTAACACCAACTGTCTCATCTGACTATAAGTTTCCTTTGGTTCCCATTAAACTTTTGAACTCCTAGTGAACAATCTGGAAACTTTTTAGTATAATATAAGCACATACTCCTAATTTTAATCTGAGGAATTAAAACTGACTGCAATTTATATTAGATTACATTCAAACGTTTTTACTAGCTAATTCAACAAAATGTGGATACGTTTTCCAAATACTAATTTTTAAATTCACATTAAGTTTGCAGAGACATTTAATCCATATGCTTCCTACTGTAACTCATCATTTTGTAGGCGAGAATAGGTCTAAGTTCAGGACTATTTTTTGACTAAGACTCTTTGAGTGTTTTTAATTAACATTTAAAACTTTTTTTAAGGCAGGAAGTTATGTTTGACAAAGTTAAGGCCAAACACCAAAAGGTTAGTGTTTTGTCTGGAACTCTGCATACATGAATCTTAAATGAATTTTTCACTTGGCTAAAATAAGCTGCCTCACCATTTGAGAAAATTGATGGAAAATAAGAATATTTGCCATTAAGAAGCTTATGACTGGGTGTTTAATAATAGCTAGAGATGAAGGAAAGGTAGAAGGAAAGGAATCAGTTTTTTAAAGAAAACAAATTCTTAGATGTTGATCAATGGCCATGCACACCTGAATACTTTCTTTTAAGTTGTTGAGGAATTCTGAAATCCTGTCCCACGATTTTTCTCACTTACTTAGAATTAAATGTAAATTTTATTTCTAAAACTGTTTGTCTAAAACAAGTCAGGTACTCTCTAGTTAGGGGTGTCTGTGTGTGTGTATGAGAAAGAGAAACAGAGAGAGAGAGAGAAGAAGAGAGAAGAGGAAAAGGTAGCAGGTAGGTAGGAGTTTGGGACTTTTTAGGTCATGCCTAATGTTAGGGATAATTGATGGACTTTTGGTCTGATGATACCTTGACAAAATAAAGAATGTTACACAAGGTATGAAAATACATCTGGATTGTTTATCTCAAGGAGGAAAGAACAGATGTTAAGGGTGGAGCTGGAAAGATAAGGAAGGCAGTGAGTATTCAGACAAAAGAGGAAGAGACTAGAGGAGAATGACACCCAGGTTCCAATAGGTCTCCAATGATTCTCATTTCCTGGTATATATGCTCTTGGGTAGTATCCTCACCCATTTGATAAGGACTGGCCTGGTGACAAATAACATGACAGAAATGATGATGTGTAACTGCTGAGGATATGTCATGAAAGACATAGCAGCTTCTGTCCTGGTCTCTTAAGTATAATTCCCTCTGAGTGAATGTAGCCATCATGCCATGAGGACACTCAAGCAGTTCCTTGTCAAAACATGCTGCCATTCTGTCCACGACCCAGAACAATCTTGCCAGTCCTGTGAATGAACCATCTTAGAAGCAGAATATCCAGTCCCAGGAAAGCCTTCAGGTGACCAGCCCCAGCTGACATCTGACTGTAACCTCATACAGCAAAAACTACTTAGCCAAGCTCCCGAATTCCTGACCACAGAAATCATAATAAATAATCAATCCTTATTGTTGTTTTAAACTATCAAATTTTGAGTGGTTTGTTAAACATCTGTAGATAAATAACATGGCAGAAAAGGTTGATTCAGAAACAAAATATACTCATTTATTCAAACATCAAATATACATTGAGGGCCAGGTACTTTGAGGTTTTAATGCAAAAAAAAAAAAGGGATCGATAGAGTTCTGACTTAGCGAATTTATATTCTAATGAAGGTGGACAATTTATCGAACGTTAACAGATTAATAATGCAGTAATTATAAATTAAGACATTCCCATGAAGAAAATAATATAGGGCTGAAATGAAGAAAATTGGGAGTTAATTGAGAAGAGTTTTCAGAAAACATATTCATGACAGTTTCTCTGAGGAGGTGAAATTTACATAGGGATAAGAAGGCTGAGAAGGAGTGAGTTTATCACATATTGAGGGAAACATAAACTCATGTATGCGAAATCCCTGAGCTGAGGAAAGGGCTTAGTATGTCTGCAGGAAGAAAAAAGAATGTAGAGCAGAGTGAGTGATGATTATGAGCAGGGAAGGTAGGACAGGAGGAAGGGCTGGATTTCAAAGACTTACATAAGCCATAGTAAGGGGTTAGGCCATTCAATGGCAATCCACAGAAGGATTTCAGCATAGGAAGTAATACTGTAATCAAATTCATTCTATGGGTGCACAGAAGCATTCCTTTATCAGAACAAAGACAGGTATCTTAAGGGGTTGGAAATTTATCATGATCAATCAGGGCTTCATGCCTCAGTGAAAGTTCCTGCTAAATGAAAATATTTCTACTTATTTTTAGTATATTTGTGCAGAACTGTGAGGTGATAACTTGGGCAAACATTTGGAAAAGAATTCCTGGTACAGGAACTTGTTATTGTCTATTTTTAGAGAATTTAATATCCTCAAAAATAAGCATCTTTGGGTTAGGTTTTTATTTGGAATTCAGTGATATGAAGGCATAGAAATGAAGAACAGAATCATTTCTATGAAGTATTATGAGTCTAAGAATCTTCAGGATAAAGATCTTCAGAATTATAGTTTACAGAAGTGCCACACTATAATCACGAAAACTTTTTTTTTTACCTATATCCTCAGCTCAGTATTCCAAAAGAATTATCATAAGCAGTAAGTATAATAATCTTTTTCTAGTTTAAAGAATCCTAATTGTGCTGAATCATGTGCAGACATGATTTGACAAAATGTAATAATGCAGGTAACATTTTTAAAAAGAACACATTAATTTTGAATTTGCAATTTGCTGCAATTTAAATAACTCTATTACTTTAATAGTGGATATTAAATTTTAATTTTGCAAATTTTTTCTAAAAGGGTTGAGTGTCAACTCAAATTCAGTAATTTGCATTTTTAAAAAAGTATATTTCTCATCAGTGTAAAGTACTGTTTGTCACCTGGCAGGTAATAATTTCCTATCCCAACTCTTAGTTCTGGTTAATATTTTCCTTTTCAAAGAATATATTAAACCGAAAGAACACAACATTTTATGCTAATGCAATCTTTGTAAAGGCTGAGACAAAATTTCAAGTACTGATAATTATGAAAACCCTACAAGAGGGTTCTAGAAATATTGGTTTTCTTTAATCCTAGAAATGCTGTTCTGTAAAAAGAAAATGATTTTATACATTTATTTTCAAAAGACTAGCCCAGAGTAATATATTTCCAGGAAGTACATTTCTCAAACAGGCCATTTGATTCACCCATTGAAGTATTTGCATTTCATATTATGTATTTGTGAAAGTCACCGGCATATATCACATGTATCATTCATTTGTCATTGGAATGATCATTTTGATTTTAAAGTATGTATCAGCTCAAAATGGCAAGTATTTTGAATAATCAAATGGATTCAGTAATTCAATAATTAAGAAACATTTACTTAGCACATACATTGTTTAGAAATTTTGCTAAGGGATGGGAATCTTAAGAAGAAAAAAAAATCTCTTTCTTCAATCAATTATTAATGCAGTTCAAGAGATGAAGTATTTCATATTATGTTACTGCTGTAATACATATATTAACATATTATAAGGGAAGAAATTAAAATTAAAGAAGACAACCACCACAGTGAGTGTGAAAGGAGGGCAAAGTGAAGGCAGGCTTCCTGGAGGAAGTGATGCTTGAGCTAGGTTTGAAGACAGAGTTAGAAACAGGGAAAAGTACCACAGGAGGAAGGCCAACATGTCCAGAGACACAAAGTGAGAAATACAGGAGAAGCTGCTTGTGATAGCTGGAGACTTATATATACATACACACACACATATATATAGAGAGAGACACACATATATATACACACATATATATACACATATATATACACATATATACACATATATAATATACACATATATATACACATATATATATATACACATATATATTTGCAGTGTGGGCAAAAAGTAAAAAATAACAAAGGTGGAGCAAGATTAAAAAGGACCTTCTTTGCTATGCTATAGATATGAGGACTTTGTAAGGTAAAATAAAACCGTAGGGATATTATTACTGAAATCTTAAATCTACTTTAGAAAAAAACCAAAAACTAGTTTATGGATTCTTAAAAAATCATCCTCAGTTGTGTTTGCCTTGCTGATCTTGTCTTAACTCTAAATTTTTGAAAGAGAAACTCAGTACTCTAGTACTCACGAAGGTGGCTGCCATGTCAACCTTAGAGAGCAAAATCCTTAATTAAGGCTCAGATCAGCCACAGCGAAGCAGCAATCTTTCCCATATTGATCTGGATAAACTGCTTAGGAGAGTGAAAATACCATTGTCTCTGTTTATTTTCCTTACACAGCCAGAAGTTGAATTTCCACTGTATGGGCTTCAGTAAAATAAACTGATGATGCTTGACTCTGCACATTGACCGTCCAATCACCTTCACTCTTTGTTTCTTGAAGTTGAGGAAGGCAACAGCCACCCATCACATTCAGCCAGTTTTCCCGTGGCCCATGTCTCTAGGGACCTTGGCCTCAGAATATTGATGTGAAGGTGCCCTTGAGAACAATGTGGAAGACAGACAATCAAAGTCCTGTCTAGAACACTTGAAGAAATAAACCATGTGACTGTTTTGAGTCATAAAAGTCATCAATCTAAGTCGAAAAAATAAACCCTCCTACACCTGCACCCACACTTAGATTCAGTCTGTTTATTATGTAGCAATCTAGCCAATCATAACTCATATCAAATGCTTTTTGTGTTTGTGAAAAAAATCAGGAAAACCACCTATTGTTATGCAGTTAAGTAAATTAAACTGTTTTTAACCAAATTGCAGGGAGTTTATAATTGGATTGCAGGTTTTCTTCAAATACAACTTCAGGTGTGAGTTCCCATGCCCGGGGATATATTTGTGCTAAAATATTCACAAAAGTTGAGGTATGATTATTAGTTGTAGATATGATGCAAATTATCCACATTTAGTGCCTTACGGTAGGTTTATAGCTGTAGAACCTGAAATGAGATCCATGTGAAATTGATTCAACAAAGAAGATCTAGGGCAAATTGCTTGATATCAAGCCCTTTCTCATTTGTCTCCCATTTCCTCTTCTGCTTTCCCCAATCTATTCCCAATCCCACAGAGAGTGGCTTCACTCTGATCTCACGGGAGAGGTCTATAGAGTAAGTTATGCCTCAGTATATCCTAAACGAAACCATGAGTTTTGAAAGCTTTTAACACCCATCAGTCATTGGCTCAGAATTGCAAAAGGACTTACGTTCTACACCACTTTTAGCGCTTTACAAGCTGTCTCTAATAGCTTGAGATCACTATACTGAGAGAACCATAGAGGCCAACTTTTTTTTAAGTGTCATGAAGCTGGGAAAAGCATAAAAACAATCAATAGATAAATAAGTAAATAAAAATGTCCAAGGAGACATTATGTCCTCTTTGTTAGTGATTTGATTGGATAGTGGTACACAAACACAGGTGGAAGAGAAGTTATAGAGACCGTGGGAAAGGTGATTTTTATTCAGGGCTATCCTGAGAATTCATGACATGCAGATCATCTCAGTGTAATATAGTCATCACCCTTTCAAGCAGTTGATTTATTGAAATGGCAAAAAAAAAAAAACAATTTGGAGAGGTAGTTATTTTCATTACAGATTCTAGTGAATGTTGGACATGCATTGAATGATCATTGAGATAATGGTCAGAATAGAATTCTAATCACAAATCTGTTTCATGCCAGTAAGTTAGGACATAGGAATTTTAAAAGGACTTCTGCCTTATGTGTTAGAGTGAATACAGTGGTGCACCAATAAGACCCTCCTTCTCAGGGCTGACACACGTCTTTTTACAGCTGCTAATAACGTTGGATGCTGATGTTTCACAGTTGAATCCTTTCTCAATAAATTGCTTTTGGCTGTAGTATGCAGCTTCTCCCAAGGCTAGGCTCTGTCTCTGGGAACAACCTATGTCTGGTAGAGTTTGAGTGTGAAGATCTGAGCACTTCTCTTTATTTTGAAATACTGAAGGGCTCTCCCACCTCCACAGTTATTTGTAAGATTGGCTGAGTCTTCCTTTACAGCCAAATTACAGTTTAATTTCTCTTACAGTTCTCAGTAGCTCTCTCTGATAAACTTTCTGAAGGTGTATCTGTGCCTTAGAGTCCCTTTTCTGAGTAATATGGTGTAATAATACAGATGATACATTGGTCCCAGGAAGCAAAATCTAGAATGAAATTTTTACTGTGGAAAAATACATCTAACATAAATCTTACCATTTTAATCATGTTAAAATGTACAATTTAGTGGCATTAATTGCCTTCACAATGTTGTGCAACCATCACCACTACCTAGTTCTAGAATTTTTTTCACTACCCTAGATGGAAGCCCTGTATCTATTAAGCAGTGATTTCCCATTCTCCCCTCCCTCCAGCCTTGGAACAGCACTAATCTGTTTTCTGTCTCTATGGGTTTACTATAAATTGAATTGTAGAATATGTGACTTTTTTGTGTCTGGCTTCTTTGACTTAACATAATGTTTTTTAATATTATAAGTACTTCATTCCTTTTTATGGCTAAATAATATTCCATTGTATGGATATACCACGTTGTGTTTACCCATTTATCTATTGACAGACATTTGGCTGTTTCTACTTTTCGGCTACTATGACTGCTGTTCTTAGGAACATGCACATACAACTTTCTGTTTGAACACCTGGTTTTAATTCTTTCAGGTATATGCCTAGGTGTGGGCTTTGAATCATAAGGTAATTCTATGTTTAACTTGCTGAGGAACCGCCAAACTCTTCTCCGCAGTGGCTACACCATTTCACATTCCCATCAGCAATGTGTAAGTATCCTAATTTTTCTTTCCTCCTCCCCAACACCTGTTATTTTCTGTATTTTTTTATTAAGACCTTTTTAGTAGGTGTCAAGGGGTATCTCACTGCGGTTTTCATTTGCATTTCCCTAGTGACTAATGATGTTTAATATGTTTTTATGTGATCTTTAACCATTTGTAGTCCTTTGCCAATTTTCAGTTGGGGTGCATGTCTTTTAGTTCTTGAATTATAAGATTCCTTTATGTATTTAAATAAGATTTTGGTGGTAATAGAGTACATGCTATCTAGCTGTTAATGTTGACTGCATAAGAGGTGGTGTCCTGACATCATTTGGCATGCTATAGAGGTACAAATGTGAATATTTTTACTTATAGCAAACTGAGATGTGATACAAGAGAAAGGAAACACTCTGCCAGGTGCAATATCTTAGTCTTCTAAGAAGTTCTAAGAATCTCATAATAACAACTATTATGGAATCATATGTTTCTTGCTGGGAGTTATCAATGTACTAGATAAAGACAATGAAAGTATGTGAGAAATTATGGGTGTTCCTACACTCCAGTTCTAGTCACAGATGGTTATGAATTACTCTGGTGTGAATAAATCCTTTCAATGTCCAAGTTTTGCACTGTGTACCTGGTCATCCATTTTATGAAGAAAGAAAAGTAACCCAAGACAGAGATATATATACACACTCATGGATGGTTGATAACAGCATGTATTGTTAGTCTGAGGCTTAGAAGGTAAAGAATTGAAAGATTAGAAACAAGGAGGTCTGCAGAAGTAGGATGTGATTGGACCTATGGGACTGAGACGCCACCACAAATGCTGATTAAAGTAAATGACTTGGTAGTAACGGTGGAGATGAAACAAGTTGCCAAATTCTGGATATAGTTTGAAGGTAGAGTGAAAAAGATGTTTTTATGATTAGACAGGGTTTGTGGAGAAAAGCAAGAAGTCAAGGAGGTTTCAAGCTTTTGTGCCTGAAATACTCACATACATATACACACATACACAGAGGACTCTTTGAATCCAGATACTAGATATAAAATATGCAAGTAATAGTAATGCTATCAATTTTTATATCATTTAATTTATTTACAACTTTCTTGTTATATAGTATTTATAATATAATTTTGATAGCAACATAATACTTATTGGTTTACTTCATCATTTCTCTGCAGTTGAAAAAATAAATTGTTTATCAGTTTTTTGCCATAATCAATAATACTGCAAAAAGTATATTAATACATACAAGTTTAAATTTGGGTTTATTCTTTGAAATGAGACCATTGGCAATAACTCTTTAGGAAATACATCTTGGTTTTCTCTTATACTTGCCAGTAATAATAGTTATCAGTTACACTTGCCAGTATTAGTTACCTATGTATATCTTTATCAGCATATAAGTGGTGAATATTATATATAATAAAAATATATAAGAATATATTTTATATAATATTTTCCAGTCATTGGGATAAATTGTAACTTACTTTAAATATTTTCATTTATTTCATTATTACTGCGATAGAAAATGTTCTCCATATATTTGATAACTGTCTAGTATTTCCTCTTTGCAAATGATATATTCAGGTCTTTTTCAATTTTACTTTTTAAATTCTTGATATTTTCTTACTGATTTGTAAAACTTTTCTATATTAATAAATGCATTGTCAATTTGTCATATTTTCTGGAAATATATTCAGCAGCTTTTTTTTTGAAATAGACTTTTTATAGCTTTTTGTTGATATGTTGCTTTGTAATTGCTTTTTTATGTCTGAATTTAAAACTGTATCCACATGTCAGAAATTTTTCTCTACAGTGTATTTCCTTTTCCAGTATTTATCTGTGCTTTCATCTTAATACTGAATTCGTCTCATCTCCTGAAATATCCCTTTATGTGGAGTAACATCATCATTATATATTTTATGAAACTAAGGGAGAGGAAGAGAGAGAAAATAAATGTTACCCAAGCCCTTCTCTAACCCCATCTCCCCCCAGCTTAGTTGGTAAGGGATAAAATTCAAAATAGAAGCTATTTAAAATGTTACTGAGACATCAAAAACATGATATTTCACATAAATGTTATAGCTGGTATTTTTTAGTTAATCAATTAATAGTTATATCATAGGATAGTGAGAAAGAGAAAAGCTTCCTAGATGCAGACAAAAGCAAGCTTATTGCTATTAGCTCCAGTAATTAGCTGCCCCTTTTCCTTTCCACATTCAGCTCATTGTACTTATCAAATAAACGCATCTACATTTTTAGTGACTCTGTGATTCTAATACAATCACTGGCCAAGTCAAAGAATATTTCCTCTTTAAGTGTCCAGATTAGTCTTCATACCAATCTTGGTCAAAAGAGATAAACTGCAGACTCAGTGGAACCAAACAATAGTTTCAATAATACTTTAACGGGGGAAATAGGAATAAATCAGAGGGAAGGAAAAATAAGAGAGAAAGCTGTGATATTTTTTAATATCCTGGATGGCAAATAGCATTTCTCACACCATTATCAGCCCAATTTGAAGTGACTCAAAAGGAGTCTTATTTGCTTGAGAAGAACCAGCAGGTTTGCTAACAGCTGTTAGGACCCCTATCTATATTCTTTTTGAAGACTCTGAATTCAGCGTGATGTTCTCTGCCAAGAGTTCAATGCTTGCAGGATAAACAAGTAAAACCTGAAGATGCCAGGATGTCTTAAGGAGAAAAATGATTGGTCAATCCCCGTATCAGACCCTTTGCCATATTACTCTACTTGGTAGAAATGTGATAGGTTGGAAATATAAAGACTTGAATGTTAGAACATGAAGTCCTATTCACAGATCCTGCTGCAAGTGACTGGATTACTTAAAAGAAGAAATATGGGGAGCATCTACTGACCTTACTCAGCTCAGCATAGCCCCCATTTATATTCTCTTCCTGCTCCAACTGCCCTCCTAAGGAAAGGAATTCCAAGTCCTAGGTGTGGATTTGTCTAAGTTTCCTCTATCAATATCAAAGCTGAATAGAAAATAAAAATAAAAATAAAAATAAATCCCTTTTCCTTTTCTGTGCACACTGCAATTTTTTCCTTTTCCTAATCAATATTAATTATGATACCTCAAAAAAAAGGTTATCATTGTTTCTTTCCTTTTATTGGTCTATTTCTTTTATTTTCTGCACATATTGTGTAATAGTCAATATTTTTTATATTGTAAGAGTTTTTTTAACTTTATTGAAGTATTTAAAACCAAAAGTAGTACAATTTACAAATGGGAAAACCAAGATATTAGAACCTTCTGAAAAAATTATTAAAACTCTGTCTGTCTTACAAAACCAACCACCCAGTCAAAAAATAAATGACACAAGAATTTACTTCATTATTTTTAAAAAATTGATAGGTATTTTGAAGTAAGTTGCACAATTGGAAGTATAGTGATCTAAATTATTGGCTAACTTGTATGTTATACTTATTATCAAATCAAAGTTAATACAATCATAGTCAATATATTTAAGTGTTTTAGAATGTAGAGTAATGTGTCCTTAAAATAAGATAAAATAAAATAAAATAAAATAAAATAGATCAATAATGAATTTCTCACTTAATTTACCAAAAGTTAAATAATTAGTATTAAGTCAAACAAATCATAATACCATTATAAGTATTAAAAACACAGAATATTATTTTAATTTTCAAAAGGGATTTATTTTTATAACACTTGCATATTATAATGCAACTGTTTTTTTAAATAGTTTAAAAAATGTCTAGATAAATTTAAATAGCTTTGTTCTTTTCATTGTACTAACTGTGTGACTACCATGCTGACTATTTAACCTACAACTTTGATTATTTTCACTAGGTATTAACTTCTTGTATAAATAAAACTCAACAATGACTTCTTCACTTTGCACTAGAAAAAGCTACCAATATACTATCTTCCATGAATATGTTTTGGACCTTAGAAGCCTTTTGAAACTATGAACTTATTTTGGTAAACATAGAAATATATTTTTCATGGCGTGTGAACATGCCAATGTAGCTTTTATACATTTGTAATGAAGAACACAATGTTAGTATGAGACTTGTTTATTTTCTTCAGAATATTGTGAGAGTGAGAAGGTGTTTATTTTCTCTATGAAAGATAATAATGGAATAAAAGTGAAAATGGAATAAAAGTATATTGAAAAATATTCACATCAGACATATAGAGGTTTCTTCATTATTAATAAAGTATCTATCTAAGTATTTGCTTTCAGAGGCATTATAAACACCAATTTTTAACATGTTTTAGTTAAATTCGGAAGGATAAATTAAACATCTTATATGCCTTGAATGTCATCCACACACATGCACACACACACACACACACACGCACACACAAACACACACAGGCACATAAAATCTATTCTCATAGCTTGAGACTTAATTTGTTTTGTTTGATATATTTCCATGATATATGAGTCAAGGTTGAACACTTTATTCTCTAATTCATTGAGAGGAATTCTGTATCGAACATGTTCTTGCATAGATCGACAGTAATGTACAAGTCTATTGATGATAACATTGATGGAAGAAATATTAACATGTGTTTCCAGGTACATTGTATACCTCACTTAATGGGATTTTTACAATATTCCTGTAGGGTAGCTTAGAATATTGTGGTGGGTTGAATGGTGGACCTCCAAAATATGCCCATATTCTAAGCCCTGGAACCTGTGAATATCACCTTATATGGCATAAGTGCGAACCTTATTTAATTTGGAAAAAAGGGTCTTCATAGAGCTAATGAACTTACAGATCTTCAGATGAGGAAATTACCCTGCGCTGATTCAACCCAGACAGAAGGGGAGAAGAAGTAGACAAGAAGGACATACGAAGAAAGAGGACAAAATTGGAGTTCTGTAGCCGCAATCCAAGGAACATCTGCAGTCACCGGGAGCTAACATCAGAGCCACGAGAAGCTGGAAGAGGCAAAGGATTCTCCTCCAGAGCCATCGGAGGGAATGAGGCTCTGTTGAGATTTTGGTTTTAAACTTCCGGCCTCCAGAACTGCAAGAAAATAGATTTCTATTGTTTTAAGCTACCAGCTTTCTATCAATTAGTTAGGGCAGCCACAAGAAACTAATGCAAATAACAATTCCATTCAACAGATAAGAAAACTGGCAGTTGGAGAGGTAAAATTGATCACCCGAGGTCATGAAGTGAGAGAGAGGCAAAGCTGGGGCTGAAACCTGGGCCTGTCAGAATCTAAAGACCTTGTTCTTAGCCACATTTCTGGTAAATACATACCATGTTGGTCATTCATTTCTGTTTCGCTGCCTAATATGGTTAAGGCTTACGTAATCATATAAGTTGTTGGTTTACCTAAAAGCTATTGAGGACTTGTTCTGTGACTTTAGACTCTGAACAGCACAATTTCAGGAAAAAGAGTACTTTTGTTATCTATTGCTATGTAACAAACTACCTCACAATGTAGTGGCTTGAAGAAACTGTTTTGGTTTGCCTCACTATTTTATGGCACGGGAATTTAGGAGACAATTGATCGAGCAGTTTTTCTGCCTAATAGGAGCAGTGACCTGGATTCACGTGGGATCTGTTCTGGACTGGGACTGGATTTCTGGTGCCCAGGTGCTTCTCTTAGCACCTTCTTCTTGCAACATATAAAACAATTCTCCAGGGCCTCTCCTTGTGACTTAGGCTTCTCATAACATGGTGATCTCATGGTAGTCATACTTCCTATATTGGGTTGGCTTACACTGTTTGTGGGAATGTAAATTAGTTCAACCATTGTGGAAAATGGTGTGGGAATTCCTCAGAGATCTAGAACCAGAAATACGGTTTGACCCAGCAATCCCATTACTGGGTATATAGCAAAGGAATATAAATCATTCTATAAGAAAGATACATACATGCGTATGTCCATTGCAGCATTCTTCACAATAGCAAAGACATGGAATTAACCCAAATGCCCATCAATCATAGACTGGATTAAGAAAATGTGGTACATATACACCATGGAATATTATGCAGCCATAAAAAGGAATGAGATCATGTCCTTTGCAGGGACATGGAGGGAGCTGGAAGCCATTATCCTCAGCAAACTAACTCAGGAACAGAAAAACAAACACCTCATGTTCTCACTTATAAGTGACAGCTGAACAATGAGAACGCATGGACACAGGGAGGGGAACAACACATACTGGGGCCTGTTAGGGGTAGGGTAGGGGGAGGGAGAGCATTAGGGAAAAAAGCTAATGGATGCTGGGATTAATACCTAAGTGATAGGTTGATAGGTGCAGCAAACCACCATGGCACAGGTTTACCTATGTAACAAAAGTGAACATCCTGCATAGGTACCCCAGAACTTACAATAAAAATAAACATTTTTAAAAGGCTAAAGCTGGAATTGGCATAGTATTATTTCTGCTCTATAATGTTTATCAAATCAGTCATAAGTCTGCCTAGAATCAAGGAGCTGGACAGATCAGATTCTAACACTTAATATGGGAGTGGCATATATCTACATAGAAAAAAGCTAACAAAAGTGAAAATGAGGATTTCCTCATTTCAGAAGACTTTTTCGAAATACAAATATTACTGGGAAAGTTTATACCATAAACACATATTACTTAATATTTTCCAGATATCACATTTATAAAAATTAGTTTGTTCCATTTGTGTTCAGCCCATTATAACATAGTAAAATGGGTTAAAGCCCAAAGCTAAGGCAGAAAGCCAATAAGTAATTGCCCGATTTTGGAGCATTCAGCTGGCCATTGCTAATTATAAAGCCTGGCAATGGCCATCTCATAGGCTGTCTTGAAGAAGTATGTTGCTGTATTACCACCTGTGGTAGAGTTCAACCTGTATTACAACCTTGATACATGTGCACATTTTCCATCAGAGTTCCATCTTAGAATTTACTTTGCTAAGTTCAAAAAGAGTAATCGTGAAGATGAGCAAGTGGTGATCCAAGGTCCCTGTGTACCTATTGATGCTGCAGAGTTTTTCAAGTATGTTAGAAACATTTCAAATTAACTAAGTACAACCTATGTGCCTTTTTTATCCTTTCATATGAACTCTAGGTATAAAGCAGATCCCATTAAAGAAAAAATTCAATGGAAAGAATTCACATTCTGAATACTCTTTTCTTACCACTTCTGATAAATATGTATCTGGATGGTCAAAGTCATATTATAATAAGTGATAATAGTCATAGATAAACAAATTAGTCTCACCTCCAAATTAGCTATTGTCTCGCTGTTAGGTTTCTATGTTTCCAGAAACCACAGATGTTAGGGTTTTTCTGTCTTTTTTTTTTTTTTTTTGGTGCAGAGTCTCGCTCCGTCTCCCAGGCTGGGGTGCAGTGGTAAGATCTCTGCTCACTGTAACCTCCACCTCCCGGGTTCAAGTGATTCTCCTGCCTCAACCTCCTGAGTAGCTGAGATTACAGGCACCTGCCACCACACCCAGCTAATTTTTGTATTTTCAGTAGAGATGTGGTTTCACCACACTAGCCAGGCTGGTCTCAAACTCCTGACCTCAGGTGATCTGCCTCCCTTGGCCTCCCTAAGTGCTGAGATTACAGGCGTGAGCCACCGCACCTGGCCTGTTTCTTCTTTCTTGACCAGATCCAAGCCTGTCCATCTTCCAATCTTTGCACTTAACTCACAAAAGAATGTGTCATGGTTAAAAGCCAGACACATGTAGACTTGCAACTCAGCTTGTTTTTCTACCCCAAAGAGGTTTTTCCTTGGACATCCTGAACATCCCAGAGAG
The DNA here is from genome assembly GCF_028885625.2 of Pongo pygmaeus. NCBI lineage: Eukaryota > Metazoa > Chordata > Mammalia > Primates > Hominidae > Pongo > Pongo pygmaeus. The sequence continues at coordinate 58,277,756 of NC_072391.2, forward strand.
TCGGGTTAGAACTTATTTTCACACAAGACTACGCCAGAGCCTGTACTGCTTTTCTGTGTGCTTCGCTTCTGGCCCTTACAAGGGTGCCTATCAGACTCAAGGTGTGGCATTAACAACTCCCTCTGTTTCCAGAAAGAACAGCAACATGTGTAGCCTCTAGGAAGAAGCTTCAGATAGCTTCTTACCAAGCCTCTTCCCCACTAGATTTCCCAGCTCTAATCTCAGTTCTACAAATGCCTTTCTAATTAATTTCATACTCAGTTTTATCCCTCGTTAATTCCTTTAAATTGACTACTTAACTCATCTTGAAAATCTCTCTGACTTTCGATTATTTTATCTCCAGTTTGCTTCTTTGTAGACCACTCCTCAGTTCTATGCAGTGAAACTCACATTCGTATATCTGAGTTTCCTTCCAATATATCACTTATAGATTATAACTGTCACCTACAACAAACTCCATCTCCTTCCTAAAGAAGGCATTTTTGGTGCATTATATCAATCTGGAGCAACAAGAATAATGGAAATAGAATGGAATAGAATGTCTCTCTTCAGTTCTGCCATCCAAATCCCAAGCTTCTTGGGAAGTAGCCCATTGTAAATCACATATGCTTTCATTCTGTTTTGATGTATAGCACAGTCTGGACTAAGAGTAGGAAAAATTATGATGTAGCCCCTCAGTAAACATTTTTCTCATATACCAAAATTTGCATACACTTACTTCGTTCTGTTATATATGCATTATACATGTTTGTATGTATATTGGTTTAGTAAATATAATGTATATTATATTACATATAATTATTATTCATGTGTGTAATATTTATAAAATATCTTACAAGGATTTGGATGCAAGTAATTTATCCATTTTGTAATCCTAGGAAGCAGGGTGAGGAAGAGAAAAATAAGACAAGAAAGAGAGTGAAGTCAATAAAAGAGCACTAAATTAATGAGCAGTATAATGTGATGGATAACTGGGTTTAATCCTGCTGGCTGCCATCTGATAGACTGCATAAAAGCACTTCAGAACAGTTTCCTGAAAGCTGGGCTATTCATGCATCAACTCTGATTCCTCATTGGTCTGGGTTTGTCTTGGAAGCATTAACTCACTAACACCGGCAACTTGCCTGACTTACAAACAACACATGCTCCTGTGGCCAGAGAAAGCATTCAGAGGGATGCAAGCAGATGAGGTAAGAAGTAATAAGTGTGTATGGGAATTGTCCACTAAGCTGTACCTGCCCTGGGGGTTGGGGAGAGCTTGATGAGCAGAGTCCTAAGAGTGTCTGCAACACTATTTTGGCTTGTTCTATTGTCTTTCTGCACTCAAACAGATTGTTGTGCAGAACTCTTAGAGTGCATGCACCCACGATTGAAAACTATAATAAAAGATTCTGAGATGCCCATGGGCAAAGATTAATTTTAGTAATCTCCATATTCACCCTTGCTATGCCCAGCAGTATTCAGTTCTCATTATAGATGCTCAACCAATTCAATTTGGTGTCCAGATGGAATGTCTCATGTTTAAACAGTGATACTCTTTTTAGTTAGTCATAACTTAATTCACTCAAATCCCTTGGCTTGAGGTCTGGCATCACTATGGAATTAGCTATCATTCACTTTCAATTTAAATTAATTTTCAATAGCAAACCAATGACATTTGGAGACTAGAAAACCAAAGAATACGTTTCCAAAGTTTCTATTTAAGTCTTCTGAAAAGACTGTATAATTGAATGCATTAACGTTTTAACAGTCCACATTGCATACCAAAGCCCTCTATAATCAAGTGCCTGGTTAATAAATTCTTGGCACTTCCATCTAGCTTACTGTAACAAATAGAATAGACTTCTTTCAGGAATAAACCTTGACCACTCAAGCTAATGGGAATCCAGTTAGGTTTTTGCCAACCTCAGGAAACATCCATTATCAATAGATGCTGAGAAAATTATATTAGAAATAAATGTTTTAGAGAGAAAATACAAAGTGCCTCAAAGTTGACAGAAAACAGAATCTGTGATGGTATTATGATTGATTTTGGAGAGAAATAGCTGTAGATGTTTAAATATATGAATTGCTTTAAAATATTTCAGGCTTGTAAGAAGGAAGATTATTGACCTAAAAGACACTAAAGTATCTTAGTGACTTGTGATTTATATGTAAATACATATTAAAAGATTGCTTAAAATTCATATTATTGATCTCATTGATTGCAGTGGCTCCAAGGGAGTTATTGAACACTTTGTAAATAATATATCTGGAAAAGATTGGGTTCATGTTTTCAAATTCATGCAGGCATTTCTAAATTTAATTCTAATGGTAATTGAAATGTTACATAAAGAGGAAAAATGTAACCAGGTGATAAGAGCTAACTACGAGCATCCATGTTTTGTGTAGCCAGAAACTTCTGCTGATAAGTTTTCCATGCAATATTGTCATCAGCTATTAAATTGTCTAAGATAGAAGAATATTATGCACTTAAAACAGTATTTTTCCTAGTCTCTTTAAATTGCGGTGAGTGGACTTAGGGTCAAATCCTGTCTTTACTCAACTTCCTTTTTTATTCTATTATGTGAGCAGAGGAGAAAATAGGTGTCAATTTTTAGTACCCAAGTTAGAATATTTTGGAATTGCTATTCCAAAGGAAACACTAGAATGCATATTTTATTTATTAAATGTCTCTTAATTACTGGGCTTAATTTACAAACTCAGATCAGGTCAAGATCAATTAAAGGAATAACATTTCAGACCCTTGAAGAGATTAAAGCATTTAGAACACAACTTTATTCCAGAAGTTATTTGACTTCTAAGATTAGTATTTTCAACTTTTAAAAATGAATGCATGATTGTAATGCCATCCTCCTCCTATACGCCAAAAATATAGAAACAAATTAAGTCAAACTTGCATTACATGTTCCCATATAAAAAAGGACCATTAGCATTATAAAAGCAAATGACTTAATAGAGAATATTTGTCAACTAGAATGACCCTTGGTTCGTAACCTTGAGCTTCAAACACACTATAAAAACACACCACATTTGTAAATGAAACCTGGAAAAGATAGTTTCCAAGGCATCCTGTACATGGGAATACCATCTGTCTTCATTAGTAAATGACAGGAACCAACACCTGAGGAGCAAGTTCAGTCTATTCTTTTATTATTATTATTATTATTATTATTATACTGTAAGTTCTAGGGTACATGTGCACAACGTGCAGGTTTGTTAAGAACACTGGCCTTCCAAAAAAAAAAAAAAAATTGAGACTGGTTAGGAGCTAGCTGATTAAATACTTAAATGTGACTCACATCCCTCAGACCAGTGACCTCAGTGGTAAAATTAAAGGTTTAGATTGTATCAGGGATATAAATAAGTGTTTTGTTGTTTGTTAGTTTTGTTTTCTTAATTTGATTTCTTAATTTGATCTAGTGACCAAAGGCTGCCAGCATAATTTTGAGGCCACATCCTAGCACATCCAGAAAGAGTGAAATGAAGAAGTGTCAGTCATGGTCCTGGGATGTGATATTTAAGGCTCATCCCTTCCTGTAGTCTATGAATCTATTGTGCTAACTCTAAAACTTCCTTTTGTAAAGAGCTGTGGCTTTTTTTAAAAAAAGCAAAATAGCCTTAATTTTAACAAGTTATACTCCTTCCTTTAAGTAAATTCCTCAACCTTAATTTTAACAAGTTATCTTCTTTCTTAAGTTTATCATTACATCTAAGTTAATAAATACATTTGTTTTGAGTGTTTGCCTGTGATTTAAAACAATAGATTTGAGAATTTTGAGGTTCTGTGCATTGTATAGGGAAGGTGGGGTGTGATTCACACAAAATTGAATGATGTTTGATATCTTTACAAATACCAATTCTCCCTGTCTAAAAACTTCTTAACCCTCAGATCTATGAATTTAGAGGAAATAAAATCGTGAACAGTTTATAGATGTATTCGTTAAAATCAATTTCAAGGACAATTGGTAACAACTCAAGACTGCTTGTAATAGCAGCTGGCAATCAGTCATACAATGGCAGCAGCAGCCTGGGGGTTAAATCCTCCCTGCTGTGGCTGAGGACATGGTATCCCAAGTCAGATTGCTCTGGTTCAAATGTGGGTCCATCACTTACTATTTGTAAGAGTTTTGGCAGAGTCCCTATTTTCCAAAATAGGGATATTGATAATGCTCACTTTATCAGACTGTTGTGGGAAATATAACTAATTAATCTAAGTAGAACATTTAGGAGTCTTCCTACCAAAATGCCGTAAATATTAGATATGGTTGCTGTTACTATTGGTATTACTAGTAAGAACCTTTTTAGTAATGATTTTGATTTTTCTAGTCATGAAATATTATTTAAGAGAGAGAGAGGGGGATTACTAAAGAATGAACAAATATGCTAACATGTTGAGGGTGGGTGAATATGGGTGAAAGACATGGCATTGTTCTTTGTGTTATTCTCTTTCTTGCAAATTTTCTGGCAATTTGACATTACGTTCACGGGAAAAATGAAAGAGAAGTACAGAAGAAAATAATTGGGAAGACCAATTTTGGCCGTAAGAACAAAATGCTATTTTACCACCATTAAAAATACTATCGTCTGACATTTAATAGGAATTTTCAGTATGCCACGCACCATGCTAAACACAGTGTATTCACAGTTATGCCTCATGTAACACTCACAGCAACTTTTAAGGTAGTGATGATTTCTGTGTTACAGAAGGAGCTATTCTGAATTTGAAGTTTGCAAACCTTGAACAGTCTAGCTCCAAATGTACACACATTGCGATTTTACAAAAACCTGCTATCTTAGACCTATTGGGATTTAATTTAAAGAGACAGTGTCTGAAAATTGGAAATCTACTGGATTTGCTTCTGAATTCAAGCTTTGCCATTCACTGGTTTCGTGACATTGCCCAAATTCCTCATGAACCTCGGTTTCTCCCTCTATCAAAACAGAAAGTATTTACTTGTAGCTGTCAAGAAGCAACTAAGTTTAATTACAAATACATTTTACAAAATTACTGGCATAAAATATGAGCTTAAGAAATGACAGTTGTTGTCACGGTGCCTGTAATCCCAGCACTTTGGGAGGCTGAGGCGGGCAGATCACGAGGTCAGGAGATCTAGACCATCCTGGCCAACACAGTGAAACCCCGTCTCTACTAAAAATACAAAAAAATTAGCATGTTCTAACCCAATGCAAGGAAGGTAAGAACCTTCAAAAAGGGTTAGAGGAATTGCTAGCTAGAATAACCAGTTTAGAGAACATAAATGACCTGAAGGAGCTGGGCATGGTGGCTGGAGCCTGCAGTCCCAGCTACTCAGGAGGCTGAGGCAGGAGAATGGCATGAACCCGAGAAGCCGAGCTTGCAGTGAGCTGAGATCGCGCCACTGCACTCCAGCCTGGACATCATCGAATTAATTGTATATATAAACTTAGAAAGTCATAAAATCTGGGGTGATATATGTATACTTCTACAAATGTAAGATGAACCAGACATAGAAATCATTCAGAAAATAAATGTAGGTACAAATGCATTCTAAGAGTTAGTTCTAAGAGGATCAGAATCTTGCCTCCTTTATTTATTTTGTAAAGTGTATTTCTCACAGAGCATATAAAATGAACATTTAGACAGAATTTGGTACAATCTTTAAAGAGTAACAGAAACTGCAAAATTCATAAGATAACTTGATATTCACTATTGCTGGGGAAAAATGTTGTGTTGCTCCTTGAGGATGGAGTAATTTGGGGGTGTGGTATTTTACCTTAGTTACTCCAACTTGTTCAGGTTTCCTTTAGGAAAACCTGTTTTCATTCCCTTTTTAAGAAATAGTTCTGGTAAATTATTCAAGTATTTTCAAGTCAAAGCTCTTAATTCCATTTTTTTTTCTAACTCTAGTCCGAATAGTAAACATTTCTGAATTTTTCTTTTAAAGCCATTTAGGTAAGAACCTTTAAAATAAAAATCTGAGTTGGAAGGTGTCCCATGGAGGGAGAACCATCTCCTGTATAAATTTGATTGTATCCAAGAAATTCACTAGTATCTCTGATTTCCAGCATCTCTCTGGTGCAGTTATCATGAAGCTAACAGACATGTTAAGTATAAAACTCTTCCTAATCAGGCATAATTCCTAGGTGATCATTGTCAGTGTATTTGATGCCTGCATCGATATTAATTGCACAAATTTCAGGCAGGATTATGCAGAATACAAGAAAAATCAGACAGACCAGGAGGAAAAGGTTTCTTAAGCTATTTTAGCAGCTTAGAAGTAAATCATAAAATGTCAAGCTACAGAAATTGGCTCCGATAAATATGATTTTTCTCCTGAATTAGTTCACTAAGCTTTTATCCTTTCTGAACACTTTCAGTCAATCCTAAATACTTTAAATGCCAAGCTTAATATTGAATAGTTATGCTACAGCACATATAGAAGATTGAAAGAAGCAGTTACTCTAGATGAGAATAAGTTATTTTATCTTCATTTAGAACCAAAAAAGGAAGAAAATAACCATCATGTGAAAACACTGTAAATAAATGAATACTTCTAAAGAAGCTAGGTCATGTTTATCAAATGGGAAAATATAAATTACTTACAAAAATTCATAATCAGATCAATCAAGTTAGGTCTACACAATGTGCCTCCTACTTCATCACTTTTACCCCTGTACCCACCCTCTGAGAGTTAATATGTCTGAGTTTCTGTAAGGGAATAGGTGGTTCTAATTGTAATTTAATTGTACATTTTTATTTAGGGGGAATTTAGATTTGACAATGACTCTAAAAATTGCACACCAGCTGTCACTTGGCTTCCATTCTAGTGTGGTCTTTGCTTGATGCACATGAGTAAGTCCCAATAATGCTGAAGGAATTTGTGCACAGAATGATATTTTGCATTGCTAGAGCTTCTATTGGAAATACTCTTTTGTTGAAACATACACACACACGCACATGCACAAAAGCATTATCATTCATTTTCCAAGTTTCCCAAAGAAAGGCTATTTTGTGTCATTTGACTGCCAAACTGTGATTTTGCAAGTATTAGACAAGATCACTTGGGATGTTAGAAAGGGCATTCATTTGGAAGTCAGAAGACAAGAGTTTAAGTCACAGAACACGTCACTTATTAGCTGGGTAGCCTTGGACAAATCAGGTAATGTTGCATACATAAATTTACTTCAATTTAAAGTGGCTTGATTTGACTTTAAGCTTTCTAAGATCAGGTGCCATATGATATTTACTACTCTATTTTATAGTGTTTGATGCAAAATTTGTGAATAAAATATTTCTTGAATGAATAAATGTATGTTGCTGCACAATTTGTCAGAATGAGTGATTATTTTTCCTAAGCTGAAGAGAGATATGTAGGATATCATAAAGTTTCAGTGCACCTTTTATTAAAGGACACCCTCAGTTTATTTTATTGGCATAAAGTACGGCTTAAGGCAGAAATTCAAACCTTGTTTAGAAATATGAAGAAATCAAATGGGTTATTCTTTGTTTAATGTTCATAGAAGTCTACCAAATGGTGCTGTTTGTAATCAAGCAGCTGCTGTTTTATTCCCAATGACAAGATAATGCTTCAGTGGTTTGTTAAGAAAGAACCCATTTATTGCTTACTTCTGTATTTTTCCAGAACTTGTGTCAACATGTATCAGTAAAGGGAAATTCAGGGAATCAGGGTTGTTTTACCTACTGCAGTCAGAGCTCCTAAGAGATGTGTTCTCTGATCCTCACTCTCCGCCTTGATGCCTGGGACCCTAGCCTCAAGAAAAACTTGAGATTCTTGGCTTTTTAGTATGTTTGAGATCTGAATTCAACATAGAAGGTGGCTGGCAAGATGGTCAAATAGAAACAGCTCTAGTCTGCAGCTCCCAGCAAGATCTATGCAGAAGGTGGGTGATTTCTGCATTTCCAACTGAGGTACCTGGCTCATCTCATTGGGACTGGTTAGACAGTGGGTGGAGCCCACGGAGGGTGAGCAGAAGCAGGGTGGGGTGTCACCTCACCCGGGAAGTACAAGGGGTCAGGGAACTCCCTCCTCTAGCCAAGGAAAGCCATGAGGGACTGTGCCGTGAGGAACGGTGCACTCCAGCCCCGTCACTAAGCTTTTCCCATGGTCTTTGCAACCCGCAAACCAGGAGATTCCCTCAGGTGCCTACAGCACCAGGGCCCTGGGTTTCAAGCACAAAACTGTGCAGCCGTTTCAGCAGACATGGAGCTAACTACAGGAACTTTTTTTTCCATACAGCGTGGTGCCTGGAATGCCAGCAAGACAGAACCATTTACTCCCTTGGAAAGGGGGCTGAAGCCAGTGAGCCAAGTGGTCTAGCTCGGTGGACCCCACCCCCATGGAGCCCAGGAAGCTAAGATCCACTGGCTTGAAATTCTCGCTGCCAACACAGCAGTCTGAAATCGACCTGGGATGCTCGAGCTTGGTGGGAGAAGAGGTGTCCACCATTACTGAGGCTTGAGTAGGTGCTTTTCCCCTCACAGTGCAAACAAAGCCACTGGGAAGTTCTAACTAGGTGGAGCCCACCACAGCTCAGCAAAGCCACTGTAGCCAGACTGTCTCTCTAGATTCCTCTTCTCTGGCCAGGGCATCTCTGAAAGAAAGGCAGCAGCCCCAGTCAGGGGCTTATAGATAAAACTCCCATGTCCCTGGGACAGAGCACCTGAGGGAAGGGGCGGCTGTGGGTGCAGCTTCAGCAGACTTAAATATTCCTGCCTGCTGGCTCTGAAAAGAGCAGTGGATCTCCCAGCACAATGCTCGAGCTCTGCTAAGGGACAGACTGCCTCCTTAAGTGGATCCCTGACCCCTGAGCTTCCTGACTGGGAGAAACCTCCCAGCAGGTGACATCTCATACAGGCGAGCTCCAGCTGGCATCTGGTGGGTTCGCCTCTGAGACGAAGCTTCCAGAGGAAGGAATAGGCAGCAATCTTTGCTGTTCTGCAGCCTCCGCTGGTGATTCCCAGGCAAACAGGGTCTGGAGAGGACCTCCAGCAAACTCCAGCAGACTTGCAGCAGAGGGGCCTGACTGTTAGAAGGAAAACTAACAAACAGAAAGGAATAGCATCAACATCAACAAAAAGGATGTCCACACAAAAACCCCATCTGAGGGTCACCAACATCAAAGACCAAAGGTAGAAAAATCCACGAAGATAAGGAAAAACGAGCGCAAAAAGGCTGAAAATTCCAAAAACCAGAATGTCTCTTCTCCTCCAAAGGAACAAAACTGGATGGAGAATGAATTTGATGAATTGAACAGAAGTAAGCTTCAGAAGGTGTTTAGCAACAAACTCGTCCGAGCTAAAGGAGCATGCTCTAATCCAATGCAAGGAAGGTAAGAACCTTGAAAAAGGGTTAGAGGAATTGCTAACTAGAATAACCAGTTTAGAGAACATAAATGACCTGAAGGAGCTGAAAAAACACAGCACGAGAATTTCATGAAGCATACACAAGTATCTAAAGCTGAATCGATCAAGTGGAAGAAAGGATATCAGAGATTGAAGATCAACTTAATGAAATAAAGCATGAAGACAAGATTAGAGAAAAAAAGAATGAAAAGGAATGAACAAAGCCTCCAAGAAATATCGGACTATGTGAAAAGACTAAGCCTCTGTTTGATTGGTGTACCTGAAAGTGATGGGGAGAATGGAACCAAGTTGGAAAACACTTCAGGATGTTATCCAGGAGAACTTCCGCAACCTAGCAAGAAAGGCTAACATTCAAATTCAGGAAATACAGAGAACATCACAAAGATACTCTTCAAGAAGAGCAGCCCCAAGACACATAATCATCAGATACACCAAACTTGAAATGAAGGAAAAAAAAAAAATGTCAAGCGTAGCCTGAGAGAAAGGTCGGATTACCCACAAAGGGAAATCCATCAGACTAACAGTGGATCTCTCTGCAGAAACCCTACAAGCCAGAGGAGAGTGGGGGCCAGTATTCAACATTCTTAAATAAAAGAATTCTCAACCCAGAATTTCATATCCAGCCAAACTAAGCTTCATAAGTGAAGGAGAAATAAAATCCTTTACAGACAAGCAAATGCTGAGAGATTTTGTCACCATGAGGCCTGCCTTACAAGAGCTCCTAAAGGAATAACCGGTACCACACACTGCAATAACATACCAAATTATAAAGACCACTGATACTATGAAGAAACTGCATCAACTAATGGGGAAAATAACCAGCTAGTATCATAACGACAGGATTAAATTCACACATAACAGTATTATCCTTAAATGTAAACAGGCTAAATGCTCCAATTAAAAGACACAGACTGGCAAATTGGACAAAGAGTCAAGACCCATCAGTGTACTGTATTCAGGAAACCCATCTCACTTGCAAAGACACACATAGACTCAAAATAAAGGGATGGAGGAATATTTAGAAAGCAAATGGAAAGCAATAAAACAGCAACAAAGATCAAAAAAGACAAAGAAGGGCATTACATAATGGGAAAGGGATCAATTCAACAAGAAGAGCTAACTATCTTAAATATATATGCACGCAATACAGTAGCACCCAGATTCATACAACAATTTATCAGAGACCTACAAAGAGACTTAGACTCCCACACAATAATAGTGGGAGATTCTAATACCCCACTGTCAATATTAGACAGATCAATGAGAAAGAAAATTAACAAGGATATTCAGGACTTGGAACTCAGCTCTGGACCAAGCAAACCTAATAGACATCTACAGAACTCTCCACACCAAATCAACAGAATATACATTCTTCTCAGCACCACATCACACTTATTCTAAAATTGACCACATAATTGGAAGTAAAACACTCCTCAGCAAATGCAAAGAACAGAAACCATAACAAACAGTCTCTCAGACCACAGTGCAATCAAATTAGAATTCAGGATTAAGAAATTCACTGAAAACCGCACAACTACATGGAAACTTAACAACTTGCTCCTGAATGACTACTGGGTAAACAATGAAATTAAGGCAGAAATAAATAACTTCTTTGAAACCAATGAGAACAAATAAACAACATACCAGAATCTCTGGGACACAACTAAAGCAGTGTTTAGAGGGAAATTTATAGCACTAAATTCCCACAGGAGAAAGCAGAAAAGATCTAAAATTGACACCCTAACATCATAATTAAAAGAACTAGAGAAGCAAGAGGAAACAAATTCAAAAGCTAGCAGAAGACAAGAAATAACTAAGATCAGAACAGAACTGAAGGAGGTAGAGACAGGAAAAACACTTCAAAAAATTGATGAATCCAGGAGCTGTCTTTTTTTTTAAAAGATTAACAAAATAGATAGACCACTAGCCAGACTAATAAAGAAGAAAAGAGAGAAGAATCAAACAGACACAATAAAAAATGATAAGGGGGATATCACCACTGATCCTACAGAAACACAAACTACCATCAGAGAATACTATAAACACCTCTATGCAAATAAACTAGAAAATCTAAAAGAAATGGATAAATTCCTGGACACATATATCCTCCCAAGACTCAACCAGGAAAAATTTGAATCCCTGAATAGACCAATAACAATTTCTGAAATTGAAGCAGTAATTAATAGCCTACCAACCAAAAAAAGCCCAGGACCAGACAAATTCACAGCTGAATTCTACCAGAGGGAAAAAGAGGAGCTGGTACCATTCCTTCTGAAACTGTTCCAAACAGTAGAAAAAGGACTCCTCCCTAACTCATTTTATGAGGCCAGCATCATCCTGATACGAAAACCTGGGACACAACAAAAAGAGAAAATTTGAAGCCAATATCCCTGATGAACATCGATGTGAAAATCCTCAATAAAATACTGGAAAACTGAATCCAGCAGCACATCAAAAACTTATCCAACACAATCAAGTCGGCTTCATCCCTGGAATGCAACGCTGGTTCAACATACGTAGATCAATAAACATAATTCACCATATAAACAGAACCAATGACAAAAACCACATGATTATCTCAATAGATGCAGAAAAGGCCTTCAATACAATTCAACAACACTTCATGCTAAAAACTCTCAACAAACTAGGTATTGATGGAACGTATCTCAAAATAATAAGAGCTATTTATGACAAACCCACAGCCAGCATCGTGCTAAATGAGCAAAAGCTGAAAGCATTCCCTTTGAAAACCGGCACGAGACAAGGATGCCCTCTCTTACCACTCCTATTCAACATAGTATTGGAAGTTCTGGCCAGGGCAATCAGGCAAGAGAAAGAAATAAAGGTATTCAAATAGGAAGGGAGGAAGTCAAATTGTCTCTGTTTGCAGATGACATGATTGTATATTTAGAAAATCCCATTGCCCCAGCCAAAAATCTCCTTAAGCTGATAAGCAACTTCAGCAAAGTCTCAGTATACAAAATCAATGTGTGAAAAATCACAAGCATTCCTATATACCAATAATAGACAAGCAGAGAGCAAAATCATGAGTGAACTCCCATTCACAATTGCTACAAAGAGAATAAAATACCTAGGAAAACAATTCACAAGAGATGGGAAGAACCTCTTCAAAGAGAACTACAAACCACTGCTCAAGGAAATAAAGGAGAGAACACAAACAAATGGAAAAACATTCCATGCTCATGGATAGGATGAAACAATATCATGAAAATGGCCATACTGCCCAAAGTAATTTGTAGATTCAATGCTATCCCCATTAAGCTACCTTTGACTTACTTCAAAGAATTAGAAAAAACGACGTTAAATTTAATACGGAACCAAAAAGAGCCTGTATAACCAAGACAATCCTAAGCAAAAAGAACAAAGCTAGAGGCATCATGCTACCAGACTTCAAACTGTACTACAAGGCTACAGTAACCAAAACAGCATGGTACTGGTACCAAAACAGATACACAGACCAATGGAACAGAACAGAGCCCTCAGAAATAATGCCACACATCTACAACCACCTGTTCTTTGACCAACCTGACAAAAACAAGCAATGGGAAGAGATTCCATATTTAATAAATGGTGTTGGGAAAACTGGCTAACCATATGCAGAAAACTGAAACTGGACCCCTTCCTTACACCTTATACAAAAATTAACTCAAGATGGATTAAAGATTTAAATGTAAGACCTAAAACCATAAAAACGTTAGAAGAAACCTAGGCAATACCATTAGGACATAGGCATGGGCAAAGATTTTGTGACTAAAACACCAAAAGCAATGGCAACAAAACCTGAAATTGACAAATGGGATCTAATTAAACCAAAGAGCTTCTGCACAGCAAAATAAACTATCATCAGAGTGAAAAGGCAACCTACAGAATGGGAGAACATTTTTGCAATCTATCCATCTGACAAAGGGCTAATATTCAGAATCTACAAGGAACTTAAACAAATTTACAAGAAAAAAACAGCCCCATCAAAAAGTGGGTGAAGGATATGACAGACATTTCTCAAAACAAGACATTTATGAGGCCAACAATCACATGAAAAAAGCTTATCATCACTGGTCATTAGAGAAATGCAAATCAAAGCCATAATGGGATACCATCTCATGCCAGTTAGAATGGTAATTCTTAAAAAGTCCAGAAAAAACAGATGCTGGAGAGGAGAAATAGGAACGCTTTTACACCGTTGGTGGGAGTGTAAATTACTTCAACCATTGTGGAAGACAGTGTGGTGATTCCTCAAGGTTCTAGAACCAGAAATACCTTTTGACCCAGCAATCCCATTACTGGATATATACCCAAAAGTTTATGAATCATTCTCCTATAAAGACAAATACACATGTATGTTTATTGCAGCATTATTCACAATAGCAAAGACTTGGAACCAACCCAAATGCCCATCAATGATTGACTTGTTGAAGCAAATACAGCACATATACACCATGGAATACTATGCAGCCATAAAAAAGGATGAGTTCATGTCCTTTGTAGGGGCATGGATGAAGCTGGAAACCATCATTCTCAGCAAAGTAACACAGGAACAGAAAACCAAACAATGCATGTTCTCACTCGTAAGTGGGAGTTGAACAATGAGAACACGTGTACACAGGGAGGGGAAAATCACACACCAGGGTCTGCAAGGGGAGGGATAGCATTAGGAAAAATACCTAATGTAGATGACAGGTGGATGGGTGCAGCAAACTACCATGGCACATATATACCTATGTAACAAACCTGCACGTTCTGCACATGTATCCCAGAACTTAAAGTATAATAAAAAATAAATACATAAATACAATTAAAAAAAGAATTCGACATAAGAGACAGGCAGAGAAAATTAAAATAATAGCTATGTCATTTTCTATTTGTGTATAATTTTATTATATTGCTAAAGTTTTTGAAACTTTATGCCATTTATTAAATGTGTATATAAACTATAATCCACAGAGCTATTTTGAGGATTTAACAAATATATGTAAATATCCAAACACATATTCCTATTTACAAATGTATTGTTTTAATTGTTTTTCGAGATATTTGATACAAATGAATGAGTTAATCCCCCCTTTTTTTTTTTTTTTTTTTGTATGGAGACTGGGGACAGAGTAGCATGGTTCTTTGCTCAAGTCTCACAAGGTGAACTCAGAGTTGGCTATTACTGTCATCTCAAATGAGGCTGGAAATTCTCTTCTAACCTCACCAGTTGTTGGCAGAATCCAGTTTTTTATGGTTGTAGGATTGAAATCCCCATTCATTACCTGTCTGTCTTCTGGAAGCCACTCTCAGCAACTAGATAACTCTTCCTTGAGGCCAGCAGTACACAGCATGTCTCTGGAACTTCACCTTCTTTTAAAGGGTTCACTTGATTAATTCAGGCCTGCTTAGGACAATTTTCCTTTTGATTAACTCAAAGTCCACATATGAGAGACCTTAATTACATTTTCAAAAAAACTTGTCTTCCATAAAATATAAGAGTAGGAGTGGTAGACCATTATATCCATTCAAGAGGAAGGGATTCTACAGGGTGTTTTCACCAGGGTTGGACTCTTGGGGAATCTTGGGCCACAAATATGAAAGTGTCTCCCAGCAGAACAGGCTTTCCAAGTTCCCAAAGTTTTTGTTTTTGTTACACGTTAAAACAAGACCCTGAAATGGAATGAGAGATAGTCGTTTCCTTTCCTCCTTCCTGTGTGGCAACCCTGGCTTTTTGTTTCTACTTTGCAACATCAAGCTTAATTAGCTTGCTGTTTTATTACACTGCGGTGGACAGAAAATAAAGGCAGCCTCTACCAGATCTGTGTACCCTGGTCTTTCCCTGTTGCATCTACCATGCACTTCATCTGCTCCCTCCAGCCTGTTCTTTCAGTTCCTTAGGCTTTTCTTTGATTATTATTCATTAACAAGCCATAATTGTATATGTTTGTGGGGTACAATGTCATGTTGTGATATACATCTACTATGTAGAATTACTGAATAAAGCAAGTTAACCTGTCACCTCACTTCCTTATTTTTTTTGTGGTGAGACATTTGGGATTTACTCTCTTAGTTATTTTGAAATGTACAATACATCATTATTGACTATAGTCATCTTGCTGTGCAGTAGGTCTCAAAACATATTCCTCCTGTCTAACTAAAACTTTTTTCCCTTTGACCAACAACCCTTTATTCCCCTCCCAATCCAGCCTCTGGTAAGAACCATTCTACTCTCTACTTATAAAATGCTGACTTTTTTTTAGATTCCACATATGAGATAATGTGGATTTGTTTCTGTGTCTGACTTGTTTTGCTTAGCATGGGATCCTCCAGGCTTACTCCTTGTGTTGCAAAAGACAGAATTCCCTTTTTTAAGGTTTCATAGTATTCCATGTGTATATATGTCATATTTTCTTGACCCAGCCATCTTTCGATGGACACTTCAGTTGACTACCTACTGTGGCTATTGAAAATAATACCACACTGAACATGGGAATACAGATCGCTCTTTGTGATACTGGTTTCATTTTCTGTGAATATATACCCAGAAATGGGATTCTTGGATTATATGTTCTACTTTTATTTTCTTTTCAGGAATCTCCACACAGTTTTACATGGTGGTTTTACTAATTTGCATTCCCAACGGCAATGTAGAAGAGTTGCCTGTTCTCAATATCCTGGCCAACCCTTAGCTTCACTTTGACAGGTATGAGGTGATATCTCACTGTGGTTTTGGTTTGCATTTCTCTAAGGATTAGTGAGGCTGAACCTTTTTTTTTGTAAGCCTGTTACCTCTCTGTATGGTTTGTTTTGAAAGTGACTGTTCCAATCCTTGCCCCATTTTTAATTAAATATTTTTTGCTGTGCAAAACAGAGGAAGAAGAAGAAGAAGAGGAGGAGTAGGAGGAGGAGGAGGAAGGAGGAGGAGGAGGAGGAAGGAAGAAGGAAGAAGGAAGAGAAGAAGAAGAAGGAGACTCCATTAAAAAAAAAAATCCTGGAATCCTTAACATACATTTACTACAGGTAATTCAAAATTTTTAAAAATTCAAGTTAGCACTGAAAAGTGTAAGAGAATCATGGCCATTATCCAATTATAAATTGCATACCAAAGTAATATTATAATATATTATCACTATATAATATTATATAGTTAAATGTCTAATGATTTCGTTTGCCATTGCTGAACACAGTCTCCTCGTTGACCACCATAAAATAAATATATGATTAGCCAATGATAAAACTGAAAGGTACCCAAGTTCCCTCATCTTGTGAAATCAAGGAAATAATAAAAAATTGGCTAAGATCATCAGTAAAGCCAGTGGTAAAGGTGAATTTAGAATACAGGCCTTCTAATTAGTGGTTCTGCTTTATTCAACAATTAAACACTATTTAACAAACGTTTTCAGAAAATATATGCTTGAACTTTCTGAGACACTACTCTCTCTGACCTTCTTAAACATAAGATTTCTCCCTGATTTAAAATTTTAAATGGCCAATAATTTTCTCTATTTCAGAAGAAACTCAGATTTTCTAGTCAAGCATCCCTTATTTTAATAGGGAAATTACTTAAAGATTGGACATTTTTATCGATAGCTCCTTGTTTGTCTTGATTTGCATATAATTTCAATACCCTATGTAGCTTTAATGTAATAATCTAGATCAACATTTTTTAAAAGAATTAAATCCAAATATTTTTCTCAGTAAAAAATTTGTGAGGTTTGTTATACCAAAGTTTGTTTCTCTGAGTTATGTGGAATATATTATCCTTGTTCAGTGATGGTTAGCAATGTTTTTAAAACCCTCAGCTATTGATGGTTTCATCAAGAGCAGAATTATTTAATAAACTTTGCAATTCTTGATTTCAGTGTTAGAATTGTTTACCCTGAAGCATTTCTCAAGGTAAAACCAGCTTGCATTCTCATTATTCTCCAGCTCATCTTATTGCAGTAAAAAAAGCAAATGTTATTGAATTGGAAAGGGGACTGAAAATAAACAGTGAGAAAATATTTGTTTCTCCAGATGTTCTGCAAACACAACTTTCTCCCATGTTTCTCCACCAAGCACTTAAAATCTGGCATTTTCTAAGTCAACAAATGCGTACTGTGAATTAGGGAAAAAAAATCAAGTAAAGTATATGAATGGCACACTCAAACTCATTAAAGAAATATTATTTGTGACTTTTGAGACAACCGGTGTTCAGCATTCCTCAGGATGAAGACAGTCCTCTCCAAATTGCTGGGAACATGTGGCAGCATTTGCAACAACATGTACCTTCCTGCATTAATAAGAGATCGGTAAGACAATGGATTTAGCTAAGCTAAACTCTATAAAAGAAAGACAGTGCTCAAATGTGAGGGTCACTTAGGGTGATGAACCACCTTGATTAGCCTGGGACTGATGAGGCTCCTGGAACACAGGAATTTATGTTTTAAAACCAGGACAATCTCTGACGAGCTATGTTGATTTTCCTGAGGCTTGAGGG
This sequence comes from Pongo pygmaeus, assembly GCF_028885625.2. Lineage (NCBI taxonomy): Eukaryota > Metazoa > Chordata > Mammalia > Primates > Hominidae > Pongo > Pongo pygmaeus. The sequence goes on from NC_072391.2 coordinate 58,295,593, forward strand.
GTGCCTAGATCACAGTACTTTCAATACTAAACCCAAGACAGGCCCAGGCAAACTGAGATGAGTCCATCACCCTAGAACAAACACTAAGTCAAGGGACTCCAGAGGTTCTATAAAGTCCAGGATTGCAGCAGCAAAAATGTAGATGCTGTAAATCAGGGCATACATGACCAGGTAATAAAAAAGATGTAAGCTGAGATGATAGTTTTGAGCTAATTATCACCATTCCTAGCTTATTTATTGTCTAGTTATATTTATTGGAAAATAAATGACTGAATCAGGATATAGCAATATGTCTGCATTCTTAGCCCAGCTGTACCACCTAATAGCTTTGAAGGTTAGGGCAAGTAACTTTAGTCATCTCAGCCTCAAACTTACGTTTATGAAATGGGGCTAAGACTTCTATCGTGCAGATTTTTTGACGAGCATCAAAACAGATTTCTTTGAAATGGAGCTGTTATTGTTATTTATATTTATCTGACTTAAGGGCTAAGAACTGGAATAGAATATAGAAAGGACATCAACATGTCATTATACTTAGCTTTTTAATAAAATCGTCAATTTTCCTTTTTATTTAGTTAGTTTAAATTATTTGATGGCATATTCTTAAATTAATATATTAGTGAGTGCCTTCAGAGGTCTCTTAAAATATCAAATATCGATTAAAGTATTCAGATATTGTGATTATCTTATGCAAATAAGAAGGTAAATGTTGTAGAGTATATAGAGCTTCATGAAAAAATTAGAGATGCTATGGCAATTAAACATATGTATTCAATATTGGAACGTCAATCCAAAATATCTTCCAAAATATCTCTCTTTTCTTCTGGGAGCTTTTCATATTTTATAGACAAAATGCAAACATTGATGTTTAAAGCTTTTTCAAAGATATGTTACCAATTAAAGCAGGAAAGCAGTAGATAATTGATTGCTTTTTGACCTTTGAGAACTAATTTAGGAGATAAATATGGCTGCCAATTAAAGGCTCAAATCCAAATAAAACAGTTTTTTAAAATCCTCTATTTTCAAAAGTTTTAAAAGAAAATCATACTGGTAATTATAGGGGAGAGGGATTGTTTTCAGAAGTAATAGGGGATTTAGAGATTGTCTTGTCCATTTTATTATACAGACAGGACAAAGGATGCACAGACTAGAGAAATGTCATACCCTAAATCACTTAGGTATTTTCTTTGAGTTTTAGAACTTAAATCAAGTTTGGGAACAAAAAATAATAGTTCACTTTTAGTATTGTGAAAAAAGTACTGTCTTAAAAAAAAATTATCCTGAATTGAATTACTTTGACTAACATATAGGTAATAAATAAATGGAAGATCCACGTAGAATGGAAAAGATATTTATTGTTTTCTAATACTTGTTAATATAAACCACATTATTATTGCCTATTATTTATTTTTTCCTTCACATATCACCCACAATTAAAAAAGGAAATTATCATTCAATGTATATAGATTATTTCCTGGTTGAAGGTGACATTTCCCAATGGGAAATATTGTTATATAAGCTGCCTAAATAGAAAACTACTGTTTTCAGCAAGGGTTTGAGATTCATAATGTAAATAGTATGTGTGTTGGGGGATGGGGGTGAAGGAGGGAGGGGGGAGTTCTTCTTAGAGGAGATATGTTCCTATAAGAGATTAGTATTAACATCCAATGAGTGAGGAGATGGTTGCTAATTATTTTCCAGATAACTAGCAATTTCACTTGGAAAAACTGGTTGAGGAAATACAGTGTTGATGTAAGGAAAACACGAGCCACTGAAAAGTAAATTAAAATATAACAACAAAAAATAACCAGGAACTTGGGAGTTTATCCCATGAAATAAACAGTTTTGACATTATTTATCAGATTGAACTGATTCCATGATTGGTATGTTGAAGAAAAATACAAAAACAAAACAAACAAACAAACAAACAAAAACCCCACAGAATCTTTGCTTCTGAAATCTCCCAAGTTAGGATCAGAGTTTGTGGTGAGATAGAACAAGTGGGCCAAATCTGCAGTCCCATTCATTCCAATGTCCTTATATCTTCTTATGTCTTTAAGAATTTCCAATCTCGTTGCAGTAACCAATGATAACTTTCACTCTATTGCTTTTCAAAATAGAATGCTAGTGTTTTATTCTATAGATCATGATGGTAATTCAGAAAAGGTGTTAGAGCAATGATTGACTTCAGACCTGTGATATAGCACAGTGACAGATGATTGAAGTACAAAAGCTACTCCATGATCCTCACAGTCTTTTCCATCTAAGTCATGCCCTCCCTTGCCAAGCTCACCTCCTCACATACATAGACTTGTGCCCTATTCCAGCCACTGTGTATTCTCAGCTACACAGAGCATGTCTCTATCCTTTGTTTATGCCAGTTCCTCAGCTTGAAATATCTCTCAATTGCCTGTCAATTTAACCCTTAAGGCACAGCTCAAATGTATTTTTTTATCTATACATATGTATTGTTCTGTGGTAGAGATACCTTCAATAAATCTATTCTAATAATTTTATAAGCTTTATAAATCTATTACAATACCTTTTGTAATTTTCCTAATATTACAGGTAGGCATGAACCTGTTGGCCTTCCCAGACTGTGAGTTCCTTAGGCATTATGACCATCGTCCTAAACTTACCTGCTGTATGTTTCATAATGTTTGTCCTAGATTTAAGTTTAATACATATTTATTGACTTTAAATGTTAACTAAGCAGGCTTTAAAGCAGACCTTGCAGTGTAGGTGGGGGAAACATAAGGCATTTGAAAATACATATTCTGAGAAAGTTTTGTACCAAGAATGTTGTCCTAATTTTGAATACAAATCAGTAAAAGTCATACTTCACTTTATCATTTCTGTGAACACAAATTAAATCTATTATATATAGTTACAAAGTGAAAGCCACTTTTAGAATTACTGCACATTACCATGCTTCTGCAAAAATGTGTCTTTTCAATTTTTAAAGAAAACTAAATATAAGGTCACTCTTATACTATGTGTTAAACAGAAGCATTAGAAGCCACATATGATTTTAAATATTATCTTCTATATAACTGATGGGATATTTGAAAAGCCTCACTTGATTGTCTGTCAAATAAAGATATGTTTTCCTCTTCCTCTATTAAATGGTATTTTGTCCTTGCAACATTTTTCTATAAGGCATTAGCTTTCAGCAGTTGTCTCTTATCAAAGGAGACAAAGCTTTCAACTTAATTGAATTTGAAAAGTACAAAGATTGAGCTGACTTACCAAAATGTATGTGATGGCTTTAAAAATATAAACAAAAATGGATGAAATTGACATGCTGGCTAAAGCATACCCGCTGGAAAAAAGGCATAATAAAAGGACAATTTAATCAAAGATTAAAAAGTCAATAAAAATGAAATTACATACACAATAAAATTTATGATAATGAACTTGACATTTTTAGATCTTAAAATACCCAGCTACATATACAATCTCTAAAACATTCTAAAATAAAATGTACATTATAGAGTCCATCAGTGTAGATATTTTTATGTAGAAGCATTTGTTAATGTGAAACTCCCCCCAAAACACTGCAAATCAATGGAAGTAAAAATTTAAAAAAAAAGAGTTTAACTAAAGGACAGCATGAGGAAAACAACCATTAAGCGTGGTAGCTGAACTATCCTGATGGCTACCCACCTGTTTTGTACCAACTACGCCATAATGTGTATGACTTTGGCTAAGTTATTTCAAATTCCTAGACCTAGGCCAAGGCAGGCGAATCACCTGAGGTCAGGAGTTTGAGACCAGCCTGGCCAACATGGTGAAACCCCATCTCTACTAAAAATACAAAGAAATTAGCCGGGTGTGGTGGTGGGCGCCTGTAATCCCAGCTACTCAGGAGGCTGAGATGCTGAGAAAGGAGAATCGCTTGAACCTGAGAGACGAAGGTTGCAGTGAGCCAAGAACGCTCCACTCCACTCCAGCCTGGGCGACAGGGCAAGACTCCATCTCAAACAATAATAATAATAATAATAATTAATGAGTTTTCTAGGTATGGCCATAGCTGTTAAAAAGTTACTACTCCATTCCTGTAAAAATCTTTGTATTGACATTTTCTTTGTTTTTTTCTTCAGTAAACAGTTAGAAATGGGATGCCTGCATCATATGGTAGGTGCATGTTTACTTTTTAAGAAAGCACAACTACTTTTCAAGTGGTAATATTATTTTACATGGCCACCAGTAGCATATACAGTTTCAATTATTCCGCATACTTGCCAGCACTTGGTATGATTAGCTTTTTAAAAGTTAGCTTTCCACTGGGTATGAAATGGCATCGCATTACAGTTTTAATTTATTTTTCCCTAATGATTAATAATATCAAACATCATTTCATAGGCTTCTTTGTCATTAATATATCTTCTTTGGTTGCAGTTATTCAAAATTTTAATTGGATTTTTGTCTCTATATAATTGAGTTGTATGAGCTATTTTTATATACTGGATTCAAGCACTTTCTAGAATAAATATTTTGCAAGTATTTTATCCCATATTATGGCTTGCATTTTCGTGTTTTTAGCAGTGCTTTTCAAATAACTGAAGATTTTCTATTTGAAGTCTAATTTATGATTGTTATATTTTTATTTTTCTTTTTTGCCTATTAATAAAACCTTCCCCAAAGCAAATGTCACTGCGATTTTTTTCTCCCATGTTATCTTCTAGAAGCTTTACAGCATAGTATGAATGGCCAAGGTTCATATTTTTTCACACGGATATGCAATTGTTCTAGCACCATTTGTTGAAAAGTTTATCATTCCCTATTAAATTACCTTGGTATATTTGTTAAAATCAATGTACAATGTGTGCCTAGGTCTGGTTAATGTCTCCTTGTTCTATTTCTTTGATAATTATGCATAGCTTTTCAATTATAGAGACAGTTTAGATTGTTTTAGTTCGTAAATCTTGAAAGCAGGTAGTGTACGTTCTCCAGCTTTGCTGTTCCTTTTCAAAACCGTGTTGGCTGTATCAGTTTTCTATTACTGTATGACAAATGGTCAAATCCAACGTGGCTTAAAATACTTGTTATTTAACATTTTCCTTAGATTAAGACTCTGAGCAGAGTGTGATTGAATTCACTGCTTAGGATCTCAAGGGTGATATCAGGAGTTCTGCTTGGGCTCTGCTCTTATCTGGGGTTCCGGGTCCCTTTCCAAGATCATCTAGGCTATTGGAAGAATTCCATCCCTTCTGACTAAAGAGGTAAAATCTCTGTTTTATTGCTAGTTGTCTGACCACAACTCATTGGCAGCTTCCAGAGGCTCCTGTCAGGTTCTTGCCACGTGGAGCTCTCTGGATCCACACACTCTCATGCTTCAGATCTCATTCTGCAGGGAGAGTCGAGTTCCTTGGAAGGGCTCACCTGACAAGGTCAGGCCCACCTGGGATAATCTCTCTTGATTCACTCAAATTGAACGGGTATGGGACCTGAATCACACCTGCATAATCCCTAATATTTTCCCATATAATAAGATATAATCCAAACTATGAAATCTGTTTTGGCTTGGATGATATCCAAGGGATTATCTAGAACAAGTCCACCAAGATGTGGAAATTTGGGGGACCACCTTATAATTCTGCTCATCACAGCTATTCTATGTCCTTTCTATTTTCTTGTACATTTTAGAATCACCTTGTCCATTTCTTCAAAAAAATGTGTTGAGTATTTGAACTTTTGTTGAATCTATAGATCTATTTCAAGAGAAATGATCTGTTAAGAATATTGAGTCTTTGAATTCATTGGCATCTGATAAGTCTCTATTTACATTTCTTTAATTTCTCTCAGTAATGTTTTAGTTTACACTGTAAAGTTCTCACATGTCTATTGTCAAATTTATTTACATATTTTGATGCATTTGCCAAATTCACAAATATTTTTAATTGATTCATGAAGTGAAAAAGCATGCACATTTAGATGCACTGTGAATTCTGTAGAGGGATTAATACTACTCAGAATACAGGCACATATAAGGAGGTTTAGGGATTGCTAAAGGCTATGAATGAACTGCCTGCGGTGAGCTAAAATTTAGGTCATTTTTTTTTTCCCTGATGATCTAGCATGATTTTGTTTTTGCTTATACTGACCATGATCAGAAAATATTGAAACCATACCTCTGAATGTTCATATCTCATTTTGCATGAAGTAACTGCTTTATTGTTTAACATCGTGTCTGCTGAGTTGAACAATGGTTATCTCAGGCATAGTACCAGATTTAACTTAGGGAGATTTTGTGTGTGTGTGTTACGTGTTGGTGTGTGCATGTATGTGTTCATGTTGATAAGGTGGTAGTAAGATATTCCAAATCAATCTTGGCCTTATGTAAAGAGCTACCATTATTGGTAGAGTTGTCCTAAGACAGCCAGCTGTACTACTCCAGATAGGATAATGCAATCTCATTAACCAAGATCTGTGTAGTTTCAAAGTAGAAGGAATTTAGCATGTCCGAAAAAACAATGATACTGGAGCAGGTAAAAATCCAGAGAGAAATGACAGAGATCTAAACCATACAGACAGAGCTACAACCAAGACTACAGGTTCAGAGCTGAATCAAGAAGTACTACTGTTAACAAGAGCTGATCCAATATGGAGGTCTCCTGGATTACTCAAATTCTTTGCTAACTTAGGGTTGCATTTCCAAAGTGCTTGAACCCAGGCAAAAATTGTTATCCCTGTGGGAACATCAATAAAAATAAATCAATGGAACAAAAAGAGTCATTTTTTTCTTTTCTTCCCTCATCAGTGTTATTGTATGTTTTGCATTTTTGACACATTGACTCAGTACAAAAGGTAATTGGAGATGGTGGAAACAGAGCTTCCTAGGATAAAGTACAGACAAAATAGCACTGGAATACCAAAGCTGAAATCAGTAGAAAACAAGGTCAGAATGATGAAAGCATTTAGGTAAAGGGAGAAACCTTAAAAACCTTTAAATCACAGCAAGGTTGGTGTGAGCCAGAAAATAGATATCAGGCTAAGAGATTCTCAAAGCAAAATGAGGAAATGTAGCATTTACAGTTCATAGTACAAAAATCAGATATTCCAAGATCCACAGGAAAATTTCCTTCCTTTTTTCATTTGAAATCTTAAAGTCATCCTCTGTTGTAATGAGGACTCTATGGAGACCCAGACTGATCATTAGAAACATTTGGGTCTTCACACCTTGAACAAAATAAATGCAACCCTCACATCAGGTGTTCCTGAAACCACTTTTACTTCTTCATACACATTACAGTGACATATCATTGTGCATTTTTGTTGGAATTGACTGACACCAAAGAGGGCAATGCATTTTCTTGTGAGAGTTTTCATAATCTCTTGGTCTTTCTGTGTACTGCATGTTTGTCATTAGTTGTTTGTTTCTGAACCTTATTTCATCTAAACAAAAAAGCCTACCTCATAGGTTTATTATGAGAAGTAAATTTGAGAATGCCCATGACATTAGCATAGGCCATTGCCCATTTTGAGCACTCAATATATTTCAATTATGCTCAATGGGGGCTTAATGGGCAAAATGTGGATTACATCTCTAAAAGCTCTTTTCCCTCTTAACCATCGAATATATATGTTCTAATATGTTTCTGTGAATCATAAAATATTGTTTTTCTAGATTTTGGGAATTTTATACTTTTTAAATTAAATGAAGATCACATGATCTCAAAAGCATACATTTTATTTGTTTTCTTCTACCTTTCCTCTGGATAGTACTAATCTAAAGCAAATAAGCATGAGTCTTTTATACTGATCTTCCTGAATTCAGGCTCTGTTTACCTACACATATGTTTTTGTTGTTGCTCTTTCTCTTTAATATTTTTTTCTATAACTGAGTCTTTAGAATGGATGGCAGGAGACATGCATTTGAGGTCTAAAATACTTTCAGTCTATCTGTGACAGTATTATGTGGTAATTTTTTAAATTTATTTTTTTTTAGAGCTACACAATAGGAAAATGGTAAATTTTGAAAATACAGTGGAACAGCACTGAAGTTGAATTTAAGATAATTGAATTTTAGATTCAAATATGCCATTAATTAGATTTTCCTCCTAACATCAACTTCATTGGATTTGTTACCCTCTATTAAATTAAATTTGGCCCAAAGCTGCCTCTGTATAGTAGTGAACTACAACTTAACTTAAAATGTAAACATGCTGCAACCTAACTTGAGATTATATTCTTGTAACAAGTATCTGAATCTCAGCCAATCACAGCAGCCAAACTTTCAGCCAATCATAGGCTGCAAATTGTCAAACGTGTCCTAATAAGACAAACTTCAAACTGTAACCAATCATTTTCCTATGTCACTTCTGTTTTCCAGCTATAAATATTTCCCGCCAACTTTGTGAAGGAAAGCTCTCTGAAGTGCTTTTTGTCCTGAGGGCTATCATGTTCATAAATCTTTTTGTTTCCGACTCATTTAAACTCAGGTAAATTTAATTTTTCAAAGGTTTTTCTTCTTAAAACCTCTAATGGATAGAAAAAATACAACCAAAACGAAAAGTTTACAAAACTTCTATTTACTAATATACAGAGAAAGTCAATGAATTCACATTTTGCTGTCACATAATTATTATAAATATATTAGTACCCATGTCCCCATAACCCCATCCCCACAGACGTCTTTCCGTTTTTCTGGGAAGAAGCTAATCCTCAGTTTCACTCATCCACTGGCAATGAGGAACCCCTAAAATGTTATTACTGGTCATTACTGATTGTGCAGTTATTTCATTTTTTAAAAAGTGGGTACCACTAGTGTGTTATATATTTTAAAAATGTTTTTTATAGTTAAATACAATATTGTTCTTTTTCTTAAGTGAAAATCAGATTGAGATTTAGATTTTGGATTTTGAGCATGGTATTTGATTTTACTAAATGGAAACAAAAAGTATCTTCATTTGACGAGGAGAAACAAGAAATACTCTTTCAATTCTGTAACAAGGTTGTAACGGGGTAAATTCTCGTTTTATTTCCTTACAGGGATTTTTCAGAACATCTTCAATTCTTTGAGACCTTTGTATTCTAACACACATATTTGACAAAATGATGCATACAAATTGTGTATTCAAAGAGACAGAGAGGGAGAGAGATCCTTCATGTCAGTTCCAGATTCCCCTCAGGAGTGAAAAGACAAAGGTAAGAATCTCACTGAAGCTTTGTGGTAGTGTAAATTATACAAGGGGAACACAAAACTAATTTATACCACTTTCTTTTTTTTTTCTTTCTCTATATTGTTTGTAAGTTTAATCTGTGCAATAGTCTCTCCTTATCCTTGGTTTTACTTTCTGAGGTTTCAGTTACCTGTAATCAACTGTGATCTGAAAACGAAACCAGCCAATTGTTTCATAAAATTGATATTTATGGTTTCTTTGGAGTAAAACTAGAAATTGACCTTCCCAGTGTTAAAACTTGAGAAACTTACATTTGTCTTACTGAGTTCCTTTCTCAAGAAACCCACCATCAGTCCTCCCAGAAAGTATCACGCAACTGAATCTTACCAGATCACCACATCTGAACAGTGGGACGTTAGATCCCTCATCCATCATGCTTGCCTAACTGACCAGCTGCTGCCTGTTGACCACCTCCACTTCCTTACCTCTCCTTAATTTCTATTTTCCCATATATAGTTACATTTCTTTCCTGCTATATAACCCCCCAAGTTCAGCTAGCTGAGGAGCTGGATTTCAGACTGATCTCCCATCTCCTTGGCGCAGCAGCTGAGTAAAGCCCTCTTCCCTGGCAATATGCATTGTCTCAGTGATTGGCTTTTTGTGTTGCAAGCACCAGAACCTAGACCAAAGCCCTGGTATTTCAATAACAAAGAAATTATATTTATATGGTTCAGTATAATCCTCAGTTTCAGTCATCTACTGGGGCTCTTGGACCCTGTCCTGCATGGATAAGGGGGGTACTACTGTACTTTGCCTTTTTTTCCCCCTGCCATGAAATACAGACCTTTGTCAAATATAATTTTTTAAAGGAAAAGATACATCTTAAAGACTTTAAAAAAATGGAAACAGGTATTTGTCCTCTGTTCTAAAATTGAACACTAAGTTGAGTATTCTGACTCAGATCTTTTTGGTTCTTCTTTCTTTAGAGGATGTCAATATTCTTTAAACTACAATAGACATTTCCAATACATGCAGTCTTTTTCTCCTAAGCATATATTAAAAAAAGAGATCCCAAAGAATTCTTTTTAATGCATTTCAACAATACAGTCTTTGTAGATAATAACAGTTCTGATGGCAACACGGTGTCTTTTATCTTCAAGAATTCTCAAATGAAATAAAAATACTTTTATTCATTTAAAAATGTTTTATACAAGTTCATGTTATTTTTAAAATTTTTGCACCATGGAAAATATTTTTCTCTAAACAGGGATAAAGAGAAAAGTGTTATAGACACACTGAAAGGAGAAATTGAAAATATCATTTACATAATTAATTTTTAAAAAGGAAAATATAAGATGGTATTATTTACTTAAAATAATTTCATCTAAGAATTTTCATAATATTTTTCACCTTCTAACCACTAATATATTAATTATAATTATTCTATAAAAACTCAAATGAAATTATTTAAAAATATAAAAGACAAAATAAAAATATATTTAGTATCACATGTGAATGTAAATGAATGGAATGCAATGATTTTTTCCATTGATGTGCTAAGTTAGAGACTTAAATAAATTTATAAATCATAAACCAGTGATTTTTTCTGATTAAATCAAATATATAAAAGTTATCATACATGTTAATTATTTTTATGTACATAATTGTGATTTTAAATTGCTTGTAAGGCTATGATTATTATTATATCATTTAATTTTGTCAAGATTACATATATTCACATAATCTTCACAAAGGTATTAATAAACTAAGTGCAAGAAAGCACAAAAAGATCATTTTATAATCTTCATATCCAAACATAAGTTTGATAAAACTAGGTTTATAATTTTTATTTGCTATATTTTACATGTTTCTTATTTTGACACATGTGAAACAGTGCTAATTTACTATTAAATAGCTATTGAGAGTTTCTCTCTCAATATTGTAAGAAATCTTTTTATCATTTAAATTATTTATAAATATTTTTATTGATCATTTATAATCTATAAGATGACAAGGCCGTAATTCAACTTATTCAATGATTATAAAATATTTAGTATATTTTCTATTTTGACTATTATAGCTAGCACAATGATTATCATCTTTGTTCTTGCATCATTTTCTATATTTTTCATAATTATCGTAATAAATTCAAGGTATTTCTCAGAAGAATGGCAAAAACAAATTGTATGTAGAATTCTTCATTAATACTGCAATTTTTAGCCAATGCTTTTACTACCAAAAGTGATAAATAAAAGCATATTTTCACTACACCCTTGCCAGTATTGGTGCCTCTTATGTATTTGTTTTATTATCATTGTTGGTGTTTAAACAGATAGAATGAAAATGTCATCCTTAATCATCATTTACTACCCTCTTCATAAGTTTTTTAGTCCTCTCAATCAGTTGCCTTTCTCTTCTCCTTTGGGCAATCTACTGCAAAAGAAATAGACTTTTATTATTGATGATACAGTTTAAGGTACAGTCTGATGGGTAGGCTATTTATCTTTATTGACATTTTAATATTTACACTGATCTTGAATTCTGAGCCATACTTACCAGGCTGCCGAAAACATCTAAACCATAAGAAAAATCTGATTTTCAAATTAATAAGGAATTAATCATACTGTATTTGGATATTTAAAAAAATTACTTCTTCTTTTCCTACTTACTATTGACTTATAGCTAAGTAAAAAGTTAAACAAATTGTTCATTATATCCATAAATATATAAAGGAAAAATAGAAACATATTTGTCAGAACAACTAATTAGAACAATTTAAAGTCAGAGATGAGGAAGAAGAGTAAGAAAGAGCTGATATCGCCTTCTCTGCAGATCTTCACATAAAGCTTGGTAACAGATTATTGAAGTCTCTAATTCCAATGTCTCCATCACATCCCCGTCTTCTACCTTACTTGACACCATTACCAGTCTATATAATGGCATTTATGAGCCAACGAACATTTACAACAAGTTACAAGGATGATTAAAGCTATTATTCAAGGAGATGAGAGTCCTAACTAGTCATACCCAAGCCCACAATCATCTGACTGGTACTTATATGGATTTTTATTTTTATGTGTATTTTCTCCACTAAATGAATACCATGGCAATTAGGCTTATGTCTTTTGCTGGCCATACTCTTCACTTTGCCAGACATATGTCTTGTTTTTGTTTTTGTTTTTTTCCCTTCCTTCTTACGTGCTTTCCTTCCACATTCATATTAAAACCATACCTGGCTTTGAAGGTCTCATACCATTGTCTTCCTGATCCACTTGCCTTACTTAATGCAATCTTCCCTTTCCCCATGATTTATTATCATTTCAGATGTATTCAACTCAATTTATAAAACAAGAAATGCATGACAAAGTGCTTTGAGGATTACCAGCTTTAGGATCACTTGGGTCCTATTATAGCAAGTTACCAAAAATGGGTCTCATGGAAGAACTCATGGCTGAAAACTTCAACATCACCATTGCACCAGAAGTGGAGAAGAGGGAAAACCTCTCAGAAACAAGGTGGCGAGATATCTGTATGGGAGCTCTGGAAAGTTTATCAGCTGTGCAAGATGTTTACACGTTTCTGAATGCAAAAGTTAAAGTTGAAAAAGAGACATAGTTTTGCCTTCTGTCATTCAACAGACATTAGTTAAGCATTCACTATGTGCCAAACAGGTTGTTAGGCTCCAGTTTCTTGGAGGTCAGCAAAATATCTTAAATGTATTTTGAGGAGGCAAGCAAGAAAGTAGTAGTAGGACAATTTTAAACAATGGTAAATGATGCATAAAAAATAAAACTGAGTGATGTGTTCATGTCTGAGATTACATAGTCAGGGAAGATTTCACTGAAGAGGTGACGGTTGAGTTAAGACCCTCATGACAAATAGAGGATAGCCCAAACCAGGACTGAGATTGGGGGAAGAGAGAGGGCAGTGTTCCCAGAAGAGGAAAATGTATGTGCAAAGGCCTTGGGGTGACAACATGCTTGGTGTGTTTGAGGGCACGGAAGGAGAGCGTGGGTATTCATGAGCATGCCCTGGAACTTTACAAAATGTCATATGAGAGGTAGGCTGAGGCTGCATGTTATGAAGTATTCACAGCCATAAGGAAAACTAATTATGTTTTAACTCTAATGACAATGAGAAGCCGCTAGAATATTAAACAAGAGTCTGTTGTGACTAGTAGTTTTCTCTTTCTTTTTTTAAAAGTGATTTCTCTCCTCTCATTCTTATTCTCCAAACTTCCCAGCACAGACACAGATACTTTTTGGCAATAGATGTGACTCATCTTTTTTTTTCTCTCTGTCTCTCCCTTTTTCTCTCCTTCTGCATTATGTTTGTGTGTATATACATATGTATAATATTTTATTTATGTCTTATGAGATACTTCCATGAACACGTTGCAGGTTCTACAAACTAAAATATTTAAATATGTTCACGCAGTAAAGTTTAGTTTATAGTCAGCTGAGATAATACTAAAACACCATCTAAATGGTGAGAGATGTTGGTAGAATAAACACCAACACTACAGGTAAAAATTCAAAACAAAGCAAAACCAAAAAACGTCCCCAGAAATTGAAATCTATGTCTTTTTCATTGTTGTTTTGTTTTGTTAATGCTACGGTTTCAGTTCTTCAGAAAGAAGATTAGGCAGTGACACATTCTCAGCAAGATTCATATGATTCCTTGGGAGTTCTGAAGATGTGATGACCCTTTAGATCTGTGTCACGTTGGAACAAGAGGGTTTGGATTCTGTATCTCCACATGAACTAGTCATTGGATTGAGGCTACTTAGAAAAAGAGATAGATTTCTGGGCAAATCAATTATCCAGGAGGGTTTACAGGTGGAAACTCCCTGTCAGCAACATCAGCTGCAGCTGAAAATACAAGCCCTTCATTCCCGAATGGGGATCTGGGTAATATATCACAGCCTTCACTCTATTCCACTTAATCTTCATATATTTCTCAAACATTATAACTGATCTCCAAATTATTTCTGAAACTACCTAAGATTTTCCAGGTGGTAAGCATGGAAAATGTCCCACCAAAGATGTCCACATCCTAATCCTAGGGACCTATGTTCATTTATATGGCAAAAGGGAATTTACAAAAGTAATTAAGCTTAAAGATTATCCTGGATTATAAAGACAAAATTTCTTATATTTGGTTTCTTATATGACTAAAAGTGATACAAGTGACTTGAAATCAGAAAAGGAGATGTAACCACAGAAGCAGAGATTAGAATGATGCTATTGCTGGCCTTGAAGATGGAAGGAGGCCATGAGCCAAGCAATGTAATCAGTCTCCAGGACCTCTAAAGGACAAGGGAATTGATTATTTCCTGGAATCTCCAGAAGGGAATACACCCCAGGCAACACTTTGGTTTTAGCTCTGTGAGACCCACTGTGGACTTTGGAACTCTAAGACAAGACACTTGTATTGACTTAGCCCACCAAATTTGTGGTAATTTGTTACAGCAACAATAGGAACCTAATACACACACCAAGACTAACTTTTCATCTTTCGGGGCTCTGTTTTTTCATCACGTCCTACTTATTAAACTCTCATGCTTCATTCTTCCCATTCCAATCTAAATCAACCCCATTTATTCATGTTAGCAAAACATCCAGCTTCATCCTTGGGCCTTTGAAAAATAGGTGATGGAAGGATAAGATATTTGGGGTAGTTTTGTCAAAATCTCACAGCTTTTATGCAGGTATCTCACAAATGGGAACAACATCCATAGTATATATTGTTGGGGGGGGACAAATAAGGTGTTATTTAATATATTCATCCATTCAAGAGGAATTTGTTATATCTATACTATATGCCAGGATCTATAGCAGACAAAGAAGATACAAATTAGGCCAAATAGAAATATAATTACAGCTTTAGTATCTATTGGAAAAACCAAGAATCTTTTAAATGCCTGTCATAGTACAAGAATAACAAATGTTATATATAGAAGTAGATCATGCTATGAATATCAATAACAAGGGAATTTGTCACAAAAAGCAGGACAGCTTAAAAGAGGAAGTGAGGATTAAACAAAGATCTGCCAGAAAATGAGGAGTTAGATGGGTAATGAAGTAATAAGAGAGTGTTCCAAGGAAGAGGCATGTTAAAGATTCTGATCTTTATTCTAATGCTAATAAGAAAATACTGATGTCTTTAAAATAGGGAGGGGCATGATTATACATGCATTGTGAAAAGCTCATTCCAGTCTAGCTGGAGGGATCAGAATAATAAGAGACTAATTAGGAAACAATTTTAAAAATCAAAAATTACACTATAATAGTTGTACTAGGATGGTAGTGGTACTCAGGAAGATAGGAGGAGGCTAGCGGTTGAATACAGATATTTGCAATCTTTGGTGGTAGAGAGAAGTCACCCAGCACTACGCTTGTTCCATTTCCTCCCTGGGATCCACTTCCCTGTCTTCTCTACCCTCCCCTCATCCATTACAGGCTGACATGTGCAGATCACATCAATGACTCTCTTGTCTTTTGTTTCTGACTGGATCCAGTTAATAGAAAGCATCAATAGGAAAACCAAGGATTTAAGATAATCAGGTATGGCTATTTATTCCTCTGATTACCACCCTGCAGGGTCACCTTGGAAGGCAGCATTCTCAACCAAAATTACTGCTCCTCTCAAGGCAGCAGATCTGCAAGACTGTCCATATGGATTCCAGAGACTCTTTTTGTCATAGAGGTCATAAAGAACCCAGAATACTGTCTTGTTGCTCATGGTAGCCCTGCACCCTGTCCACCCCATATAAAGACTCCCATAATCAATATATTTTAGAATTATTTTAAATGTGAGTGCCATCTGTTTCCAGTTGGTACCCTGACTAACTGAATGGATAAGGGAGATTAAATATCAAGAATGACTCATAGCGTTCTGGCTATATAAGAGGATTGATAATCGTGTAATTCACTGAAATCAGAAATACAGAAAGATTAACGTTGAAGAGAAACATCATGACTGAATGAATGTATTCTGGAAATGCTGAGTTATGGCTTCCTTTTATACATCCAAGTGGATATGCTTGGTGAAACATTGGTTCACTTATAAGACCAAAGCTAGTCAAGAAAGTAGCATAGGACTTCCTGTTAAGTATCAACCATTCCAAAAGAGGTCCAGAAAGGAAATGGAGGCAGAATACTGGTAGGAAATGGGCTTAAATAACCCAATAAAACAATCTTTGCCTTCGAAGAGGTGATTATTGCTTCTGCTCAACTAAAGTTGAAGCTTTCTGTGGGACAGAAATATGTCTTTTTTTTCCTAGTGCTCATCTTTGAATTGTGTACATTTGCTGTATCCATGCAACTTATGACATAGAAGCAATCCCCTAACACCATGTCTAACATAAAGTAGTTTCTGTGTGTCATCTGAATAAATGAATTTTGTACTATGTGTGGATTTTAATTATCCACAATACAAGTGAACATGGAAAACATGGAGAAAGCATTCCAAATAACACCCAACAGACTTAGCAACAACTTTAAATGTGCCTTTAGTGTTCTCTTGGAGAACATTAGCTTGCTTTTTTGCCTACACTACCATTCCAGTCGGAACAATCACATGAAGGCATTGAATCCTAGTCCAAGGTTTTAGTCCTCAGCTGAAAGTTCTAAGTCTTTAAAGTTCAAATTTCCTAATTTCACATTAAGAAATTAAATGGCAGTCTTGAAGTGACTTGTCCACAGAAATGCAATGAGTTACCAGAAGAGGTAACATTAAGAATGTAAATCTCTGAACATTCAATCTAGGCAATCTTTTCATTTAAATTTATTCCTCTCTTCTTTTTTCTTTTTTAGTTATGTAATGTTGTATTTTCTTTTGATAAAATAGAGAGACAAAAAGTACAAAAATAAATTTAAAATCATCCTTAAACACGCTAACAAACTCAACAAATTGTAAAAGGCAGGATAATGCCCCTCCATGAAAGATGTTCATGACAAAATCCTAGGGGCCTCTGCATATATTACCTTAGATGGCAGAAAGGACTTTAAAGATGTGATTAAAATTAAGGACCTTGAGACAGATAGTGCTCAATTATCAGGATGGGCTCAATAGAATAACAAGCCTCATTTAAACTGGAAGAAACATGTGGAAGAGAAGTCAAGGTTAGAGAGCGATTTGAAGATCATAGGATGGTGGCTTAGAAATTTTCCTTCATGTTCCCATGACCCAGGAAGACAGATGGCCTTTGGAAGCTGAAAAAGGTGAAGAAACAGAATTTCCCATAGAGCCCTGAACAGGAAGGTAACCCTGCTGACACCTTCATTTCAGACTCCACACCTCCAGAATGGTTAGACAACTAATCTGTGCTGTTTTATGCCATGAAATCTGTAGTCATTTCTTATGGCAGCAACAAAAAAATATATAGTTATCCACAATGTAATCTAATCATACAAATACTTAAAAGTGGAGAAACTTTCCTGGCTGCAGAGAATCAGCGAGATGTTATAAGAAAGAGAAAAAATGCTACTGTTTAATTTCTTGGTGTATAGCTTTCTAGTCTTTTTAAATTAAAAAACATTTTTCAGAACTAGAAATATTTGTTAGTTTTAGTTTTATAAGAATTATTTTTATATGTAAACGATTTATGTAACTATTATTTTTGTAATTTTTTTAATTTGAATTTTATTATATTTCTAGATTTATACATATTTTAGTTATTTATGCTAACATATAATACATTAAAATAATTTCTTGATTTTCCCAGTAAGTTTATAACCAAACCTAAATATCAAGTAAATATTTCCTTACAGTGAGAAGAAATCTTTATTTGTGTTTTATCCTTTATTTAGTTAATCTTTTAAACCATCTGAAATGTACATAAAAGAGGCAAGATATTTGTTTTTCCAAATTTTCAGAAATATTTTCTTATTGTGTAATCTGTCCTTTCTTTATTAATTACAGTGCCACTTTTATAATATATTAAACAGGTATACCTGGGTACGTTTTAAATAATTTATATTCTGATCTATTAATATTTCTTTTTATATTTTGGACAGTGTTATATTATTTGCAAGTACTTACTTTCATTATGCCTTTTTACATTTGCCAATGTAACATTTAGCTTTCATGTTCTTTTTTGTTCAAATTTTTGCTGTTCTCACATCTTTGTGAATTTATATATACATGAATATATTATGCAACAGCAATAAAGACTTCAATGTATTATTTTAGAAATAAAAAATGATTTAGCTTAATTTAGAGAATTGCCATTTTAATAATGTGGCATTTTCCTATTCATGAACTAGGAATATTTCTCCATTTATTTGTCTTTTATATGCCTTAATAATGCTTTGTACTTTTTTCAGAAAAAAATTGCACATTCCTTATTGAATTTATCCCAGGATATATTTTATTTTTAGATCTATTATGTATGGTAACTTATCCTCCCTGTTATGATAGTTATTACAGAATATAGACAATGTAATGATACTATATACTGACTAGTTAACAACTCCCCAGTTGAACTCTCTTGTTACTTGTAAAAATGTTCTGTTGGGCATCATGGGTTTTGGCCATTATTCCAAATTTTTATGCAAATATGTTCATATGCTTTGCCTGGTCATAAGCAATTAAATATTTTGAAAATTGTACTTTTAGTGGCAAGAGGACCAGAATACCCTGACCTGTGATATTTGTCAGGCATCCATTGTAAGTATGGAATATTATTATAGTCAATGAGTAATATATGTTTGGTGTGTGACTAAATGTATTCCACAGTTATTTCCAAGGTTATCTTATATGTTTTGGTACTGTAAACCATTTCCAAATTAAAGCAAGTGTTATTTCTGAATGCTAGACTAAATGTGAAGGCAAAATGTTGTCTTATACACAGTAATTTTGATTCACATCAACATATTTTTGCCTGCTGATTCATTTGTCAGTACTGTAATGTGAGGTTCAATCAAGCTTAATGCTTGTAGAAGTCATAGAAACTAAAAGTAAGCAATAATTTTGTGTCTAAATCTGAAGAGTCATAAATAGTGCTGAATCTCTTGTCACACTAGTAATGCTAGTACTTTTTATCTAAAATGATAGCAGTCTCCTCTAGCTGACTTGTACAATAGAGCAATATCAGTAAGATAGATTTTTAATTTTTTTGGCAGCACAGATATCACTTAATGCGTTACTGATCTAAATTGCTACCTTAATTTGTTACAATGAGGTTTTAAGTGGGAATTTATATTAAATCACCCACACACGTACCTGTATTATTTCCTCCACACAAGAATTTATCACAGTTTCACATACGTGAATTACGTTCATAATTTCAGCTTGCTTCTTTTCCTATTTTTATTAAACTCAGGTTTTGAAACTGTTGTCTACTACATTCATATAATCAGGACCATAATATAACATTTATCTGCCAGCTGTGATACTCTTTCTTT
This sequence comes from Pongo pygmaeus, assembly GCF_028885625.2. Lineage (NCBI taxonomy): Eukaryota > Metazoa > Chordata > Mammalia > Primates > Hominidae > Pongo > Pongo pygmaeus. The sequence goes on from NC_072391.2 coordinate 58,315,127, forward strand.
ATTTACTCAAACACATTATTTTTGGTCAATGTGGGCTTGGGAACAATGTGATGAACAAGAGAAGATGATGCTCTTTCTTTGAAATGTTGGTTGGTTGACAACCAAGCTTCTTAGCTTAAAACTGCATACAAGTTGGCACTATTAATATCAGATAGGAAAGACAGGAGGAGGAACATATGTTTCAGAGTTTCTTTAGTTCCTTTATATTTCTAGATAACTTGCCTTTTTGTTCACATTGTATTATTTCATAGAAAAATTCATGTATGTGAATAAAAAATGTTGACTAAATACAAATCACTTATGACATATTCAGATGATACATTGGCATGCTATGTCCATCTTTGAATGATTGTGAAGAGAAAATGCTAAATACCGGTGGGCTACTCCTTTCTCTGCCTCCTAAACTGATGGCCTCACCTTAGTGGTAGGATTAAAGAATAGAAAGAAATATTTTCTTATAGTAGTAGCTGACCATAGTTGCTAGAATCCCAATTTAATGCCAAACTTCAAACTCTACTACCATTGGTTTATTTCTGCAGGTCAGTGAGAAAGAAGAAAAACCAAAAAACAGTTTTGCAGACTCCCAGAACTTCTCAAGAACCTATCCTCGGACTTAAATATGTATTCCTACTGCATACTATTCTTATTTTTACTCACTTTTCTAACTTCATCAAGGTTTCCAACCAGTCATTTTTCTAGCAGGCTGTAGTGCATTCCTAGACAATCCCACAATACTTCCTACATCCATGTCAAAATTTAAGCTTGTATATCCATAATATTGTAAAATTATCTTATTATGATACACACAGTATTTTGTTGTCCTAAGTTGTTAGGTGTCAGAGAAAAATTTCTTTGGTGGTAATTTTAATACTAGTTGGTTAGCTTTTAAATGCAATCAAACCATATTATATTTAGGTGAACATTTTGCCAAGAGTCAGATGTTTACTTTTTGTGAGAGTTTATGGACACAAATACATATTGAAATAACCACTTCATTCTTTCTTCTCTGTACTTTTAATTTTATGTACAAGTGTATGAGTTTGTGTGTGTGCATGTGTGCTAAGACAAATTTTATTCAGCTATGCTTATTTATGAAAGTAGATTCAATGACACTTCTAAAAATATGAAGAATTCCAGGACTTTATTTTCACAATTTTTATCCATTATGCATTTCTCCTATTGTTGCACAAATCAGTCATATGTAAAGAAGAATCTAGAGAGAAGCATGGGAAATTTTGATATGTGTATTTGATCTGTCTCGAGCATCATTTCAGATTTTCTCATCCAACTCCTATCTTTCTTTCCTCTCCCTATCCTTCTCTCCCTCTTTCCTCTCTCTCTCAGGACTCTACACTCACACAGCACCTACATTCATTGGAAAAGCGTCAGGGCATGAGATTTGGCCTCCTGATAAGCTGTTGAGTGGTTAGAGGCTATAACCTAGAAGAGTACAAATTTTAGTATCCGGTGGCATGAGATATTGAGCAATACAAAGCAGGAAATAAAATGAAGCTTGCCTGATTGAATCATATTTCTTTCTACCATATTTGGATTACTCTAAGATGGTACTGTTTCATGCCACTCTTTTGGGTGGTGTCCCAGGTGCTGAGCAAAAATGTCTACTACTTGCCTGTGCTCAGAGATGGCCAGTGTGATGATGCATCCTATACCATCACATTTGCATCTTGCCTTGCCTTGGTTCCCTTTTCAAATTTATCTTTACTGCCCTGGAATTTCACCACTGAAACACAGGGATAGCATTTTAATATTTGTCCAAGCCCTCTTCTTGGAAAGCTGAGTCTGACCAATGAAAGAGAAATACATAGAACGGAGAAAACAAGGTTTTCAGGAAAAGGTGCAGTGCTACGGTAATGATGTGGCAGAGCAAGAATCCATAAAGCCTAAATGACTAGGATGCAAAGGCCAGATGCAATAAACAAGACACTAGGATCAACGGAAGGATCATAGGGAATAGGCAGGAGGAAACTGAGGGATAGAGAAGAGCCTGGAGACCGGGGCTTTGAGAGAAAATGGAAAGGATTTTAATCATATCATTTGGATTGAGAGGTTTGGAAAGAAAAGCTGATGGAAATCAGACTGAGGCTAAGTACATTATGATCAGTAGATTGGAGTAGAAGATAAATTACTGAGGACAGAGAAAGCAGAACTGTCAGATGGGAAACAATATAAATGTTTGAGGATAAGGTATAAAAACTTCAGGTGAGAGTTACTGAGAAGTAGATATATAGAAGCAAGGACAAGAAAAGTATCATAGCTAAGACATGTCAGGTGAATAGAGTTAAAAGAGTAATAATAATGACAGCAAGGAAAAGAAGAGGGAGAGGAGGAAGACAAGAAAGAAGAGAAAGGAAATGAGGAGAAAGGGAAGGAGAAGGAAATATTGCAGGTTTTTTTTTTCTTTTCTTTCTGGAAGTCTGACCTCTCCTTTGAAAATTGGAAAAGGGTTTATGACTTTCCATTGGAATAATAGCCCTCAGTCTCTTGTCTTCCAAACTTAATTTGTTTTTTATTGTATAAGTTAAGCTACACTCTTTTTGTATGTCCATCTATCTTGCCCCTAGAAAAGCTATGCTCTATTAAACATATGGATAACACACTGTGGATTTGGTTCTTCTGGCTACCTCAAGGGCCACGCTATACATTATGATAATTTTGAAACCCGGCTTTTGACAATTAGTCAAGTAAATACATCTAGTCTCTATATTTGTTTTTGTAGGTTCTCTTGTTCTGTTGGAATAGGTCATGACAGTTTTCTGATAGCAACTTCTATTTTTCATCCTTGGCCTCGAAAGAGTCTACCTCTAAGTTTTTCAATGATGCTGACACTTCAGTCTGTTGCTGATCACGTAGGTAAAGTATCTTCTAGGACCTTAATTCAGGAATCTGATGGGATTCCTTCCTTTATGTAGTATGTACTCTCTAGAGTATGTACTTCTCTGAGTCTTTTTTGTCTTTTATTTTCTGTCACAGCAGTTCTGGCAGTCCTTTTCTGTAAGCTAACAAGACTTATCCTAGGAGCCTGTTAGGACCATCTTCCAGTGCCTTTGTCAGCATGTTCAACCCTGTATTATGGAAAAGTTTTCCCATCTTGCTAATGATATTTTATTTTAACTGGAATCCTCAGGATCTGGTACCCAATCATTTTTTTCAATATTGGACAGTACATGTTGGGGAGTAGGAGGGTGGTCCTGAAGAAATAGTGCATTTCTGCCTCAGTTATGTTGAGACTTAAGCTTAGTTAGTTGTCTTGTGGCCTGGGGCGGGTAGCAGTGGTAGATCCTAAGAGAATATATGTCACTGTGTGTGGCAGAAGGTGCTTTATAATAAAAAAGCAAAGCCAGGAAATAGGGGCTTCAAGATTTACAGCTAGAAGACCTCCATAGACCCAAAGGGTTCTGTGAAGTCTGGGGATCTTAAGACCTTTGGGTGCATTGATTGCATGGATTTGTGTATCCCCTTCTCAGCCTCAGAATCTCAGTTCTTCCTTATCAGGGCTCTGACTTTGGCATAGCAAACCTGCTGGGATTGAGAATTCAGCCTTCTCTGGAGCTCTACTAATCCTATCATTAAGTTTCATACCTGATTCTCAACTTTCATGAGACTCTGGCTGCAGGAAAGGAGAGTGTCTTTGTATGAAACCAAAGAAGTCCTCTGGAATTTACACTTAACCTTTATTTGTTGAATTTTCACCAACAATCTTTCATTGTTCTTCACCAATTAATTGACTACTTCCAGAAATTTTCACTGAATTTATTCGTTCTTAAATTACTGTTTTCCTTCTACTTTTACAACATCTGGATCATCGCACTTACTACTATATTTCCTTCTACTGGCAACCCATCTGAATGTGACCAGGTGAATGTTTTGATGGGTTTGCTGCTCCCACATGACAGAGGCTGACGGTACTCCTTCCACCTTCTAGCAAGGATTGGAGTTTGGAGTGTCAGCCTGCCTGCCAGGGAGCCATCTTCAACATTTCATTTTAGACACTGCTTCTCAAACCCTATGCAAATGTCAGGTATGAGAAAACAGGTTCTAAGACAAATATTTATATGGAGAAATTTTATTGGTGAATGGCTTTAGCATCAACATCTGCGGGAAAAGCTGTACTCTTGTTGAAATGCTAAAAGAAACGCATCTTCTAAACCCATAAGGAGCTCAAAAGCTGGGGAAACTTTTCAAATTATCCAAAAGGCTATTCAAGCCTTTATATTCTTGCATTGAGTAATTATTTCATATGGGTTGCCTTTGAACGGAGCATAGATGTGGGGTAAAGTGGCTCACTGGAAATTTCTAGAGAGCGACTTAAGCAATATATTTCATCAATAACCCAGAAGTTTGCGAGACTGAGTGATTTTGTCCTGAGAAAGTGGATCTGGGAAATACATTCATTTATATATTCAAGAAATAAGGCAAATTCATTAAAATACATTTTTAAGGTAAAGGCAATATCACAAAATATCTGCTTTGTTGCTGTTGAGCTGCAGTTTTTTTCTTTCAGATTTTTACCAGCCTGAGTGGAGAGATGATGGTGATCAATAAAAAGATTAATATTATCCATAAAAATAAAAACAAACCAGTGGTCAGCTCTCCTGGACATTAGGACCCAAGAAGAATTTTTTTCTGAGCTCTCATAAGTAGAACACTATGCAATTAATGTACAATATTTTAAATAACATCTTTATAATAAGCAATATGGAGTTTCATGTAAGCATATCTATAATATCTCACAATAAGAAACAGTATCTCAACTCATTGTCAAATTCGTTTAAAGTCATCAATCAGTATAAGCTATAATGAGAGCATGACTCTCAAATGACCTGGTTTTAGCTATTGATAAATTTTTGAGTACCTCAAACTGTGCATCCATCCAGTATTTCTCTCCAAGTATTGCTCCTATCAGCATAGCCTACTTTTAAATACTCCGTAAACTAGAATAAACTTCATCGTTTTAAGAACAGAATTTCTGGTGAGTTTCCTTGTCAGTTCAAACTAGGTACTCTTTTTCTTTTTCACACAGGTAGTATTGACTATATTTGTCACCAAGTAGAATGAAAAAGAAAATAAATTTCTATGAGAAGATAAACAAGTACATGCCCATAGACTCACGAATGCAAATACACACATAATGAGTTTACCTTAAAATCTCACATGTAGCAAGTATTTACAAATTTACTGGGGTCAGGGAGAAGAGTAGACCATGTCAGACATTGGTCTGTGTCAAAAATGTTTCTGATCCAATAATTATTTTTCCACAATATATTAAAACTTGCAAAAAGAAACCTTATTTTATTTATAGGAACACAAAGAGATATTTATTTGAGAATACCAAGTCATACTTCACTAGTTAAAAATAAACATCCATGTAAATTTAAGTTAAAAATAAAATCAATGTAAATAAAGTATCATGTGTCCTTTTTTGCTTTTGCACACAGAAAACTTAGCTCTAGTCAGTAGCTCTTAGCTCTTCAAGGGATGTAACCACGTCTTCCTTAATTGTTGTAGGAGTGTTTTGATGTATCTGATTTCTTTGATGCTGGTACCAGATTAGATTTTACGTAATTTCAAAAGTAGTTGGGAAAAGTTCCATCAGATAGAGCAAACTGGATTTACCATTTCGTCTGAAAAAAACAAAACAGACAAACAAAATAACATTTTTATTCTATGCTTAATGAATAAACTTTATTGTTAGAACAGTATCAGGTTCACAGCAAATTGAATAGAAAATACAAAGACTTCCCAGATACCTCCTGTCCTCCCCCACGCACATTACCTCCTCTACCATCCACATCCTACACCAGAGTGGTACACTTATTACAATAGATAAACCTACATTGACATTATTATCACCCAAAGTCCATAGCTTACATTTAAGATTCACCTTTGGTGTTGTATATTCTATGGGTTTGGACAACTTTATTATTTCATACATCTACCAGTATAGTATCGTAAATAATATTTTCCCTGACCTAAGAATTTCCTGTCTTCTACTACGTATTCATCCCTCCCTCCCTCCTAACCCCTTGCCAACCACTGATCTTTCTGCTACCTCATAGTTTTGCCTTCTTCAGAATGTTACATATTGGAATCATACAGTATATAGCCTTTTCATATTGCTTCTTTCAAGTAGTAGCAGGCATTTAAGTTTCCTCCATGTCTTTTCATGGTTTGCCAGCCCTATTTTTCTTTCCCCTCCCCTTTATTAAGGGTTTAATAATGTTATATTGTCTGTATGTGCGAAGTTTATTTATCCATTTACCTACTGAAGGTTATGTTGGTTGCTTTCAAGTTTGGGCCATCACGAATAAAGCTGCTACAAACATCCATGTATAAGTTTTATGTGAATGTAAGTAAGTTTTGAACTCATTTGTAAGAACACCAAGGAACATAATTTGGGGTTTTCCAGCTACCTTTCTACTACTGATTTCTAGTTTAATTCCATTGCGGTCTGAGAGCAGACATCATGTGATTTCTATTATTTTACACATTTAATAAGACGTGTTTTATGGCCCAGAAAGTGGTGTATTTTAGTGACTAGTTCATGTAAACTTAAGAAGAATTCTGCTGTTGTTGAAGTAGTCTATAGATGTCAATAATATCCCATTGATTAATAGCACTGTTGAGTTCAACTGTGTCCTTACTGATTTACTGCCTAGAGGATCTGTCCACCTCTGATAGAGAGATATTAAAGTCCTCAATTATAATAGATTTATCTATTTCTGTTTGAAGTTTTATACATGTTTGCCTTACAGATTTTGATCTTTTATTATTAGGCACACACATTAAGGTTTTTTATGTCCTCTTGAAATATTAACCCCTTTATTATTATATGATATTCATCTTTATCCTTGATAACTTTTCTTGCTCTGAAGTTTGCTATGTATAAAATTAATGTAGCTACTTCCATTTTCTTTTGATCAGTGTCACCATAGCATTTCTTTCTCCCTCTACTTTTAATCTACATGTCTTTATATTTAAAGTGGCTATTTTGTAGACAATATAGATTTGAGTTTTATATTTTGCCTTATTCTAACAATCTCTTTTTTAATTGGAATATCTAAACCATTAAATGTTTAAAGTGATTATTGATATAGTTGGATTAACGTATTTGTTACTGTTTTCTATTTGTTGATCTTATTTTTATTTCTGTTTTTGTCTTTTTTTTTTTTTTTGCCTTTTGTGGTTTTAATTGGGCAGTCTATATCCTTTATTTTCCCTCCTTTCTTGGCATATCTACTTTTTTTTTTTTTTTTTTTTTTTTTTAGTTTTTGCACTACAGCTTGCATATTGTCAACTAATCTAAGTCCACTTCCAAGTAATACTACAATAGTCCCCCCTTATTCGCAGGGGATATGTTTCAATACCCATAGGTATTGCTTGAAATCACAGATAGTACCAAACCCTGTATCAACTATGTGCAGCAGTTGATCCAATAACTGAGACAGAATCTTAAGGGAAAATAAGTGGCTGGTTAGGTGCCCCGGACAGCATGGATGTGCTTGATGTAGGGATAGTTCACATCCAGAGCAGCAAAGAGTAGAATGGTGGAAGATTTCATCACACTACTCAGAACAGAACGCAATTAAAAACTGATGAATTGTTTACTTTTGGAATTCTCCTTTTAATATTTCCAGGCAGTGAATGACAGCAGGTAACTAATACTGTGTCCGAAATTGGTGGGTTCGTGGTCAGACTTCAAGAATGAAGCCACGGACCCTCGCGGTGAGCGTTACAGTTCTTAAAGATGGTGTGTCCAGAGTTTGTTCCTTCTGATGTTTGGACGTGTTCAGAGTTTCTTCCTTCTGGTGGGTTCATGCTCTCGCTGGCTTCAGGAGTGAAGCTGCAGACCTTCGCGGTGAGTGTCACAGCTCATAAACGCAATGTAGACCCAAACAGTCAACAGCAGCAAGATGTATTGCAAAGAGTGAAAGAACAAAGTTTCCACAGTGCAGAAGAGGACCCCAGGAGGTTGCAGCCCCTGGCTCCCACAGCCTGCTTTTATACCCTATTCCCACCCACATCCTACTGACTGGCCCATTTTACAGAGAGCTGATTGGTCCATTTTACAGAGAGCTGATTGGTCCATTTTACAGAGCGCTGATTGGTCTGTTTTGACAGGGTGCTGATTGGTGCATTTACAATTCCTGAGCTAGACACACAGTGCTGACTGGTGTATTTACAATCTTTTAGCTAGAGGTAAAAGTTCTCCAAGTCCCCACAAGATTAGCTAGACACAGAGCACTGATTGGTGCATTTACAAACCTTGAGCTAGACACAGAGTGCTGATTGGTGTGTTTACAAACCTTGAGCTAGACACAGCACACCGATTTGTGCATTTACAATCCTTTAGCTAGACATTAAAGTTCTCCAAGTCCCCACCAAATTAGCTAGATACAGAGTGCTAATTGGTGCATATACAATCCTCCAGCGAGACACAAAAGTTCTCCAAGTCCCCACCGGCCTCAGGAGCCCAGCTGGCTTTGCCTAGTGGATCCCATGCTGGGGCTGTGGGTGGAGCTGCCCATCCGGCACAGCTCCCCCCTTGGGCGGTGGATGGGACCTGGCGCCCAGGAGCAGCAGGCGGCGCCCCTTGGGGAGGCTCAGGCGTGCGGGAGCCCACGGGGGAGGGGCGGGGGAGCGCGGGGGTGGTGGCTTGGGCATGGCGGACTGCAGGTCTGGAGCCTTGCACCACAGGTAGGCGGCGGAGGCCCGGCGAGAATTCCAGCGCATTCTGGGCGGGCCAGCACTGCGGGGGGACCGGGCGCAGTCTCCACAGCTGCTGGCCCCGGTGCTGAGCCCCTCACTGCTGGGGCCGGCGGCTCTGCGGGCCACTCGGAGTGCGGGCCCTGCTGAGCCCGCGCCCACCCAGAACTTGCTGGCCCGCGAGTGCAGCGCGCAGCCCCTGTTCCCGCCCGCGCCTCTCCCTCCCCATCTCCCGGCAAGCAGAGGGAGCCGGCTGCAGCCTCGGCCAGCCCAGAGAGTGCCTCCCATAGTGCAGCGGCGGGCTGAAGGGCTCCTCAAACGTGGCCAGAGTGGACGCCGAGGCCGAGGAGGCGCCCAGAGTGAGCGAGGGCTGATAGCACGTTGTCACCTCAATACCACAGAAATTGAAAACAGAGATAAAAGGAGACTATATCAGCTCAAGGTCAGTGTAATTACATTATAATAACAAAATATTCTCATTTCCTTTCTCTGATCCCTTACATAATTGATTCATTGGTATCATTAATTTCATTTTTACATAAGAAAATATATGCAAAAGCTTATATACACATACATAATTGAACACATTGTTTCTACTGTAATTTGAATATGATCTGGTAGATAAACTAAGAATAAGAAAAAATATGTAAGATTTTACTTTACCTTCAGGCGTTCGTTCTCTAATGCCCTTCCTTTCTTTATATAGATCTTCTTTTCTGACCTATGTCATTTTTTCTTCTCTCTGAAAAATTCCTTTCAACATTTCTAGCAAGACACATTTACCAGCAACAGATTCCCTCATATTTTTGTTTTTATGAGAAAGTCTTCATTTCTCCTTTACTTGTGATGGATAGTTTTGCAGACAAAATTTTAGTCTTGTGGGTTTTATTTTTATTATTGTTGTTCTTCTTTTTCTCTATGCTTTAATTCTCTCTAATCTCATTTTGTTTGCATGGTTTGGGAGGATAGGTAAGATGTAATTTTTATCTTTGTCCCTCTTCAGATAAGATTTTTTTTTCACTCCTCTGGCTTCTTTCAAAATTTTGTTTTGTTTTTCATTAATATGATATGACTAGTTGTAGGTTGTTTGCTTTGCATTTATCTCATTTGGTATTCTCTGAGATTTCTGAATGTGTGATAGTTGACATTAATTTTGGGAAATTCATATATTTACTTCAAATATTGCTTCCATTTATCTCTTCCTGTCTTCCTCTTCTGATATTCCAATTATGTGTTAGGGTTTTCACAGCTACACTTTTTGTAGTTGGCCCACCGTTCTTGGATATACTGTTCTGCATTTTCCAGTCTTTTTTTTTTTCTCTTTGTTTTTCAGCTTTGGATATTTCTATTGTCATATTTTCAATCTCACAGATTTTTTTCATCAGCCATAGCCTGTCTTCTAATTAGCTCATCAAAGGCATTCTTTGTTTTATTACAATATTTTTGGTCTGTAGCATCTTTTTTGTTTTATCTCCCTGCATACATTTTCCACCTGTTTTTTCATGTTGTCTACTGTTTCCATTCGAGCTTTTAGCATTTTAATTACAGTTGTTTTAAATTTCTGGCCTAATAATTGCAACATCATGGCCATTTCTTATTCTGGCTTTGATTCTTGTTCAGTTTTTTCAAACTGTGTTTTTTTGCCTTTTATTAAACCTTGTAATTTTTTCTTAAAATCTGAACATAATAGACTACATGAAAGAAATTTGAAAATAACCCTTTAATAATGTGGTATAAGGTATGGAAAGAGAAAAAGTGTTCTATATCCCTATAATTAGGTCTGAACTTTTCAATGAGTCAATGTCCCTGGATTGTGAATGTTAATAGTGCTCCTCAGTCACCACTTCCCTTTATGGGAGATGGGACAGAATGGCTAAAAGGGGCTGGAGTTGGGTATTATACTTAACCACACATGGAGGGCTAGAGCCTGCTGTAGCTGGCTATTTCCCTTCACTCAGGTAGGTTAGGCTCTGATAAAACCCTAGCAGGTTGGACTCTGGAAAATAATTTCTCCTGAGGCCAGAGCTTGTTAAAAAGAACAAAAGGAACAGAATGCTCAGAAATATTTCAACATGATTGATTTCCCTTTCTCTTGTTGAAAACATGACTTTTTTTTCATATTCATTGTGAGGACCTAGTAGAGCTCCCACAGGTAAAAACTTAAAGTGTGGGACCTCTCTGTGACTAGGGCTCCTTGGAGGTTTAACTCATATTTGTCGACATCGATTCCCTAGAAATTTGTTCATTACAGTTAGACATTCCCAGCTGTTTCCCATGGAACTTTCTGCTCATGGATTTCTGCTTCAGTAAGTTATGATTGTCTGTATCGGCACATACCTCTTTCTAACAGTGGTTTGTCTTATGACCTTACTTCTCTAATGGATGTAAGGAAAGTTGCTACTTTTAAAAAAAATTGTTCAGCGTTTTCCTTGTTGGTAGGTTGGAGTGGTGACTTCTAAGTGCCTTTCCAGACCAGAAACTGGAAGCCCAATTATTAGAACAAACATTTCAATAAACTGGAAACCAGGCAATAGAGGACTGTAATCCCTGAGAGACAAGAAACAATCAAATTGTGCTCTATGATTGCCCCAGCTTACTGTTTTAAGAGAGTTTACAGGCACTGGCAAAGAGGAGAAACCCATGCAGATCTCAGTGGACTCCCTGAGGTGAGGGGACACAGCTGAGAGTTCAGAGTGATCAGGGTAGCTAGAGTTTTCAGGGCTGTTAGGTAGGAGAGCACACATATACAGAGAGAGAACTCTTAAGAACTGCAGAGGAGTGTTAGGAAGTATTCAGCTGAGTTCAAGGGAATGCATATGAGGCAACTACCTAAGGCTAAGAAAGAATCACCACCTGAAAGGATTAGAGGCAAAATGCCAGGTACTCCAACAGGACCAAGATTAGTTCCTGTTTCCACCAGCTAAATTCGACAAACTCATGATTCGTATGTCGCTAGATAGAGTATGAAAAGAATCTTGCCTAATTAGTGTGAAATAATTCATCCTAGACTGAATGCTGTATTGGTTCTGGCTAACATATCTTAAAAGCAGACACAAAGATATCAAGCTGTTTCCAAGTGACTTAACTGAATCCCCGAAGCTTAGACTATTTATTGTAATAAAAAGTATTCAGCACTCAACAAGGCAAAACGTATAGTGCCTGGCATCCTTTCAAAAATTATCAGGCATGAAAGAAGTAGTAAAATATGACTAATTATGAGGGGACAATGTCAATTAATCAAAATGAACCAGAGCTCTCAAAATGTTAGAATTAACAGACCAAAACATTAAAATAGTTATTCCAACTGCATCCCATATGCTCAAAAAGTTAAGTAGAGATATGGGATATATAGATAGATAATAGCCACCTAGCTAGATACATAGCTACATAGCAAGCTACACAGATATAGATATGCCAACTTAAAGTTCTAGATAAGAAACCCACAATGTCTGTGAGGAAATGCTCATTGGGTAGGAAGAAATGATGATTAGACATTGCAGAAGAAAAGCTTAGTGCATTTGAAAACATATTAATGAAAAGAATATTAAATTAAAACACAAAAGAAAATTTTAAAAGTGGAAGACAGAAAAATGTTTGAAGAAATAATGGTAATTTTTAAAATTTGAAACTATAAAGTCATAGATCATAGAAGCTTAAAGAACATGAAGCATAATAAACATGAAAAAATTATATAGGACTGTCATAATCAAAATGTTCAAAAGGGATAAGGAAGAGAAAAGCTTAATGTGAGCCAGAGAAAAAAAGACATTATATACAAAAGAGCAAAGATAAGGGAAACAGATTTCTTTTTAGAAACAAAGACAAGTGAAAAGATAGTGTAACATCTTTAAAGTACTGAAGTCTTTGCTTTTAAAATCAGAAACAAGACAAGGATGTCTGCTCTCATCACTTCTATTCAATTTGTACTAGATGTTCTAACTTGAACAATGAGGTACAAAAAAGAAGTAAAAAAGATATCTAAATGGGAAAGAGTGAATAAACTGTCTCAATTTTCAGACCTCATGATTATGTATGCAGAAAATTCAATTAGATCTACCAAAAAGCTACTATAGCAAATGAGTGAGTACAGCAGTTTCAAGATACAAGATGCATAAGTGAAATCAGTTGCATTTCTACCTATTAATAATGAATATTGCAAATTAAATTTATAAATATCATTCAAAAAAGCGTAAAAATATATCATATAAGGTTGATTTTGACAAAAAATTTGTAAGTTCTTTATATATGTACACCAAAAATCTATGCAATATTGCTGAGAGAAATTAAAGACCTAAAATTATATATATAAATATATATCATGTGCATATACACACACACATACATGCACAGTATACATTTATATAGTATTCTTAAGTTGGAAGACTTAATAGTGTTGAGATGCTTCTAAAATTAATCTACAAATTAAATAAAATTCTGATTAAAATCCAAACGGGCATTTTTTGTAGACATCAATAAACTGATTATAAAATTAATATGGAAATTTGATGGACCTAGAATAGCCAAAACATTTTTGAAAAAAAAATCAAAGTTGTAGAGTTAATACTACCTGATTTCACATGTCATTATAAGGCAACAATACTAAGAAAATGTGGTATTGTAGCAAATATAGACAAAAGATCAATGGAACGCAATGGAGAGCCTCAAATAATATTATGCATACATATGAAGAACTAATATTTTGATATAAGTGTAAAGGCAATTCAGTAGAGAAAGAATTGCTTTTGTAACCATTTGTCCTGTAAAATGGGGAATTATATATATAGACATTCCAAAAGAAAAGATTAGTGCACTTGAAGACATACTAATAAAGGCAATTTGAAATTCAAACACAAAGTAAAAGGAAATTTAAAAAGTAGAGGAGACAGATATTTGAAGAAATAATTTTTTTTATTTGAAGCAAAATATAAAGCTGTAGATTATCAAGGCTTAAAGAATATGAAGCACAATAAACATGAAAAAAATATATAGGATTGTCATAATCAAAATATTCAAAAGTAGTAAGATATATAGGTGACTTTATTAAATTATTTGGATTCTGTACAATTAACTCAAAATGGATTGTAGACTTAAACATAAAACCTAAAACAACTATAAAATTTCTGTTAGAAAGTATAGGTGAAAAATGATGACCTTGAGGTAGACAATGATCTCTTAGACATAAAACTACAAAAATAGTCCATCCACATGTATACCTATGTAACAAACCTGCATGTTCTGAGCATGTATCCCAGAACTTCAAGTAAAAAAAAAAAATAGTCCATGAAAGAACAAATTGATAAAATGGACTCCATCAATATTAACAGCTTATCATCATTGAAAGAACCAGGTAAGACAAGAAAAGGCAAGCCATAGACTGAATGAAAATTTTGCAAAAATAATTATCTGGTAAAGGACGTATTTCCAGAATATGTAAAGTACATTTAAAAACTCCATAAGAAAAACAACCCAATTAAAAATGGACAAAGTATAGGAACAGACACTTTACAAAAGAAAATACGTGGATAGGACATAAGCACATGAAAAGATGCTTAGTGTCACTGATCTTTAGGGAAATACAATTTGAAATCATAATGACATACCACTGCACACCTATCAGAATATCCAGAAAATAAAAACTGACCATACCAAGTTTTGGTGAGGATGTAGAGAAACTGAAATTCTGATACACTACTGGAAGGAATGTAAAGTGGTAGGATCAATTTAGAAAATATTTCAGCAGCTTTTTAAAAAGTTATACATACACTTACCAGATAATCCATCTATTTCTCTCCTAGATACAGTTTACCTTTGAACAATGCTGGGCTAAATGATGCCAACACGCTAAGCAGTCAAAAATTCATATATAATCTTTGATTCCCCCCAGAAACTTAACTATTAAAAGCCTACTGTTAACTGAAAGCCTTACCAATAAGATAAGTGGTAAATTAACACATATTTTGTAAGTTATATATGTGTGTGTGTATATATATATATGGTATACTGTACTCTTACAATAAACTAAGCTAGAGAAAAGAGCATGTTATTAAGGAAATAATAAGGAAGAGAAAATCTATTTCCTATTTATCAGGTAGAAGTAGTAAAGGTCTTCATCTTTGTCATCTTCACTTTGAGTAGACTGAGTAGGTTGAAAAGGAGGAGAGAGGAAAAGGAGGGAGAGAAGGGATTAGTCTTGCTGTCTCAGAGCTAGCAGAGGCAGAAGAAAATCAGTGTATAAGTAAACCTGCATCTTTCAAACTCATGCTGTTCAAGGGTCAACTGTATTTACCTAAGAGAAACCAAGGCACATGTTTATACAAAGAATTGTATAAGAATGATTGTAGTGGCTTTATTTGTAAAAGCCCCAAAGTGGAAGCAATATCAATAGGTGAATGGACAGACAACCTCTGGTGGATCTATGCAATGGGACACTATTCAGCAATACAAATGGACAGACTATTGATATATACTACAAGACAAATTCATCCAGAATAATTATGCCGAGTGAAAGAAGCCAGACCAGTAAAAGTACATACATGATTGTTCTATTTATATTAAATTATAGAAAGTGAAAACTAATCCATTGTGATAGAAAACAAGTAAGTGGGAAGGATGAAGAGGAGGAATTAGTGAGCTGAGCTTAAAGTGGATTACAAAGAGACACCATCAAACTTTTGGAGCAATCAAAATGTTCATTATCTGAATTTGGTGATGGTTTCATGGGTATATACATAAGACAAACGTATTAAATGCCTTAAATGTGTGCAGGCTGGAAATCCAGCACCCTGGAAATCTGGAAGAATTGATGTTGCAGATTTGTTTTCACGTATCAGTTGTATCGTAATAACAATGTTAAAATATTTAAAAAGAGATGAGCATGTAAACCATTTATAACAATAAATTTGAAAATATGAATTAAAAATTTTCTAGAAAAAAGATAATTTTAGTTACAGTGAAAACAACTGAGTTGTCAGTTTCTAACATGC